>NC_043977.1:13613907-13793907 GCF_902148855.1 Sphaeramia orbicularis
TCACCACCAAAATTTTATCATTTATTCCTTGTGCCAGTATCAACATTTCCTGAAATTTTCATCCAAATCCATCCATAACTTTTTCAGTTATCTTGCTAACTAACCTACAAACAAACAAACCCTGGCAAAAACAGAACCTCCTTGGCAGCGGTAAAATTACAACAATAACAATAAAACAACAAACAATGCTTTTTAAGTTCCAGGCCAGGTAACTAATGCCACGTTTCTACTTCGTGGAACCAGCTGGACTTGGCTGGACTGGACTCGGTATTCCTGGAGAGCGCTTCCATTACGGATACTACTGACTTTACAGTACCTGGTCGTCATAGTGATGCGGCGCGATATTTCCATGTCATCTGTGCAGAGAGTTGCTGATAAACTCACTTGTTGTGTATTTTCTCATCTGAATTTTTACGTCGGCCACCAAAGACTGAATCTCATGGTGTAGTTTTGGGCTGTTATCATGTGGATTAATGTACCGCATATTTACTGTCCACTTCCGCATCTGTTTTCTGTAAAACGGTGGGTCACAGAGAAAACTGTCTGACCAATCAGTGGTCTGCAGTGTTTATACAGTACGTCACGGTTTAGTATTGCTTGGAACCTCGGTGGAGGTGATACCAAAAACTAGTACAGGAGGTCCTCGGCTTACGAACGAGTTCTGTTGCTACGCTGGCGACGTAACCCGAATTTCCGCGTAAGTCGGAATTAACCCTTTAATACCCCCTAAATACCTAATAGTAGGTGGCTGGAGAAGAAGGAGGGGAGGCTGTGAGAGCTGCTGCGGGAATCCGGATTATCTGGAGGGGTAGCAGGTGCAGGATCTTCTGTAGACGTTGAAGGTACGGGTTCTACTGGCCTCTCCACCTTGGTGAAGTACTTGGAGATGTCCGTCTGGAAGGAAATCTTCCTCTTTTCCTCCCAGATCTCACGGCAGCACCGTACACTGTCCATCACTCCCCTTGAAGCTTTTGAAAATCGTTCTATATTGGGATCCTCTGCGGACGAGACTCAGGCGTCGTAAAGTCGAAACAGCGTAGGTCGAGTACCGCGTAACCCGAGGACCTCCTGTACCAAGTACCAGATTCCAAGTCCTTTTTCGTAATGGAAACACAAAAAGACCGAGCTGAGTCGAGTCGAGCCGGTACCACGTAGTGGAAACGTGGCAATATTCACAGTGTAAAAGATCCTCCTGTACTTTCTAAAATTGGTTGATAGTTATCTCAGGTGCGCCCAGTGTTTTCTAACTTTATGTTAACCATGATATCTCTGATCCATTGATCATGCGTTGGAGGTGATGAGTCTTTCCATTTGATATTCCACCTGTTTTGACCCTAAAACCCACCGTAAAATAAAACCACTGAAGAAAAGGAACACAAGCACAAATTCCAATCAGCCCGTTTCATTCCGATAACGTGTCAAAACTAACTCGCTGAACTCTGAACTTAAACTTTATTCCAGTGACATGTCGGTCAAAACGGCGGTCGTATATAATACTGTGAGAACTTGGTCTAAGAAGAAGAATGGGTCGGACCTGCCTGGATGCGAACATCTGACACGCATGAAAGTTTATGACACCGATAATGGCCAGTGTTATCTGCGTATGATTGTGTACTGTAACTATTTCCGCTATCTGCCTAGTCGGTCACAGCTATAGCGAAGCCTTTTCCCAAATGTGGGAACGACTTCAAAGCGTCTCTCCTGTGAGTAACACCAGCTGTGGTTATAGAGAGCTGACATTACTTTACGGCTTGGTTTTATCACTGCCATCAAAAACTGAACACAGATATCAGGACCCTCCGAAGGCGATAAATCTGAAAGGAACCGTACAGTGAGTCTGGCAGCTCTGTAGTGCCGACGTCGCTGTAGTGCACCGACACAACGTTTGAAAAGGGCTCACAGAAAAGATTGTTGTGGGAGGTCGAAGGTAGAAGGAAAATGACAAACCCTTTCATTTAACAGAGGATTTACTTGTTTTTCTACCGATGTTGTGACTTTATTTAACCCTTACAGACCATGTGGTGACTTCTTATTTTTTATTATCATTATTAGAACATTATCCTCTGCATTTTGCAGTTTTTCAGTCAACATCCGATATTTTCCACTTTTAATTTACTGACCCTTGTAGATAGCTCAGAGGAAATTCAAAGGTTATTATATTAAAACAGAGAAAACGGAAGAAAAGATTATTATTATTATTATTATATTATTATTATTTTATTATTATTATTATTATGACTATTTATTTACCACATCTAATCTAATCTAATCTAATCTAATCTAATCTAATCTAATATAATATATAATTAATATAACCAAAGATAATCTAATCTAAACTAATATAATCTGATCTAAAATAATATATCTGATCTAAACTAATATAATCTAATGTAATCTAATATAATCTAATATAAACAAATCTAATCTAATGTAATCTAAACAGATCTTGTCAAATCTAAACAAATTTTATCTAATCTAAACAAATCTGGTCATCTAATATAATTTAATCTAATCTAATCTAAACAAATCTAATCTAATCAAAAACAAATCTAATCTAATATAAACATATAATTTAATATAAACAAATCTAATCTAATCTAAACAAATCTGATCTAATTATCTAATTTAATCTAATTAATCTAAACAAATTTAGTCTAATCTAATTTAAACAAATCTAGTCTAACCTAATCGAAACAAATCTAACCTAATCGAATCTAATCTAATCGAAACAAATCTAGTCTAATCTAATCTAAACAAATCTAATCTAATCTAAACAAATCTTATCTGATCTAAACAAATCTAATCCAAACAAATCTAATTAATCTAATCTAAACAAATCTAATCTAATCTAAACAAATCTGATCTAATCTAATATAATTTAATCTAATCTAAACAAATCTAATCTAAACAAATCTGGTCTAATCTAATCTATTTTAATCTAATCTAATCTAAACAAATCTAATCTAATCAAAACATCTAATCTAATCTAAACAAATATAATCTAATATAAACAAATATAATCTAATATAAACAAATCTGATCTAATCGAATTTAATCTAATCTAAACAAATCTAATCTAATCAAAAACAAATCTAATCTAATATAAACAAATCTAATCGAATATAAACAAATCTAATCTAATATAAACAAATCTGATCTAATCTGATTTAATGTAATCTAAAAAAAATCTAGTCTAATCTAATTTAAACAAATCTAGTCTAACCTAACTGAAACAAATCTAATCTAAATAAATCTAGTCTAATCTAATCTAAACAAATCTAATCTAATCCAAACAAATATTTAATCTAATCTAAACAAATCTTTTAATCTAATCTAAACAATCTAATCTAATCTAAAATAATCTAATCTAATGTAAACAAATCTTATGTAATCTAAACTAATGTAATCTAAACAAATCTAATCTAAAAAGTGACATTTTTAAGGTTCTCAAAGTACTGATCGAAGACGTTTAAGAACTTCTGCTCCTTCTGCTCTTTATCAATACATCAAAATTTCATGTAAAATGCAGTTTCTGAGTTTTGTATCAGTATCAGATGTGATCCATATGGACTCATGAAAATCCATGTAGTTCAACAGATGACAGCGGTTTTAACTGGTTATTTTCATCTGAGTCACTTTTACTTCAGTTTTCATATAATAAACTTCAGATATTTTATGAACATCTACATGATCAGCAGACTAAATGTTGGTAAATACCTGCAAAATACTGAAGATAATGTAAGAAATAGACAAATCACTTCAGTTAAATGTAGAAAAAAAAAAAAAAAAACCCTCTAGGATGTTGGCACAAAAATAGTTCTAGGTATTTACACTGCAAAAAAAAAAATCTCACCAAGTGTATTTTTGTCATTTCTAGTCCAAATATCTCATCACACTGAAAATAAGACATAATCACCTAAAGAGGAACTTTTCAGTGAGATACAGTATAAGAACTGATTTTTTCACGTGTTCCATTGGCAGATTTTTTTTGGTTGAATTAATAAAAATAAAAAAAAAAATCTTGAATTAATCAAAAAAAATCTGCCAATGGAACAAGTGAAAATTCTCTTGGTAAGATTTCTTGACATAAGATTTTCCAGATCTACTGTCTAAAAATCAGTTCTTATATCACACTGAAAAGTTCCTCTTTAGGTGATTCTGTCTGATTTTAAGTGGGATGAGATATTGGGACTAGAAATGACAAAAATACACTTGGTTAGATTTAGATTTTTTCCAGTGTAAGGGTTAAAAACATGTCTTTAAACTCTTTAAAACGCATGTAAAAAAAAGTCTACATTCAGGCTCTGAGAACGCTGTGGAGCAGTAAACCTTTGACCTTGAAAATCTTATTTCCAGAAATTTTACCAAGATATTTTTCGCTTGTTCCATTGGCAGATTTTTGTTTTGTTTTGTTTAATTCAAGAATTTTTTGCTTAATTCAAGATTTTTTTTTTTTTTTTGCTTAATTCAAGGTGTTTTTGCTTAACTCAAGGTGTTTTTTTTTTGCTTAATTCAAGATTTTTTTTGCTTAGTTCGATAATTTTTTTCTTAAGTCAAGATTTTTTAACTTAAGTCAAGATTTTTATTTATTTATTTATTTATTTTACTTAATTGAAGGTGTTTTTGCTTAATTCAAGGGTTTTCTTTTCTGTTTGTTTTTTGCTTAATTCAAGCACAAAACTCTGCCAATGGAACAAGTGAAAATGATCTTGGTAAGATTTCTTGACATAAGATTTTCCAGATCTACTGTCTAAAAATCAGTTCTTATATCGCACTGAGGGTTAAAAACATGTCTTTAAACTCTTTAAAACGCATGTAAAAAAAAAAAAAAGTCTACATTCAGGCTCTGAGAACGCTGTGGAGCAGTAAACCTTTGACCTTGAAAATCTTTCGAGAAATTTTACCAAGATATTTTTCACTTGTTCCATTGGCAGATTTTTTTTATTTTTTTTTTGCTTAATTCAAGAATTTTTTGCTTAATTCAAGATTTTTTTTTTTTTTGCTTAATTCAAGGGTTTTTGCTTAACTCAAGGTGTTTTTTTGCTTAATTCAAGATTTTTTTTGCTTAATTCAAGATTTTTTTGCTTAGTTCGATAATTTTTTTTCTTAAGTCAAGTTTTTTTGCTTAATTCAAGATTTTTTTTTTTTTTTTTACTTAATTGAAGGTGTTTTGCTTAATTCAAGGGTTTTCTTTTCTGTTTGTTTTTTGCTTAATTCAAGCACAAAACTCTGCCAATGGAACAAGTGAAAATGATCTTGGTAAGATTTCTTGACATAAGATTTTCCAGATCTACTGTCTGAAAAATCAGTTCTTATATCGCACTGAGGGTTAAAAACATGTCTTTAAACTCTTTAAAACGCATGTAAAAAAAAAAAAAGTCTACATTCAGGCTCTGAGAACGCTGTGGAGCAGTAAACCTTTGACCTTGAAAATCTTATTTCGAGAAATTTACCAGATATTTTTCGCTTGTTCCATTGGCAGATTTTTTTTTTTTTTTTTTTTTTTTTTTTTTTTTTTTTGCTTAATTCAAGAATTTTTTGCTTAATTCAAGATTTTTTTTTTTTTTTTTTTTGCTTAATTCAAGGTGTTTTTGCTTAACTCAAGGTGTTTTTTTTGCTTAATTCAAGATTTTTTTTTGCTTAATTCAAGATTTTTTTGCTTAGTTCGATAATTTTTTTTCTTAAGTCAAGATTTTTTGCTTAATTCAAGATTTTTTTTTTTTTTTTTTTTTTACTTAATTGAAGGTGTGTTTTTGCTTAATTCAAGGGTTTTTCTTTCTGTTTGTTTTTTGCTTAATTCAAGCACAAAACTCTGCCAATGGAACAAGTGAAAATGATCTTGGTAAGATTTCTTGACATAAGATTTTCCAGATCTACTGTCTAAAAATCAGTTCTTATCGCACTGAGGGTTAAAAACATGTCTTTAAACTCTTTAAAACGCATGTAAAAAAAAAAAGTCTACATTCAGGCTCTGAGAACGCTGTGGAGCAGTAAACCTTTGACCTTGAAAATCTTATTTCGAGAAATTTTACCAAGATATTTTTCACTTGTTCCATTGGCAGATTTTTTTTTTTTTTTTTTTTTGCTTAATTCAAGAATTTTTTGCTTAATTCAAGATTTTTTTTTTTTTTTTGCTTAATTCAAGGTGTTTTTGCTTAACTCAAGGTGTTTTTTTGCTTAATTCAAGATTTTTTTTTGCTTAATTCAAGATTTTTTTGCTTAGTTCGATAATTTTTTTTTCTTAAGTCAAGATTTTTTTGCTTAATTCAAGATTTTTTTTTTTTTTTTTACTTAATTGAAGGTGTTTTTGCTTAATTCAAGGGTTTTTCTTTTCTGTTTGTTTTTTGCTTAATTCAAGCACAAAACTCTGCCAATGGAACAAGTGAAAATGATCTTGGTAAGATTTCTTGACATAAGATTTTCCAGATCTACTGTCTGAAAATCAGTTCTTATATCGCACTGAAAAGTTCCTCTTTAGGTGATTCTGTCTGATTTTAAGTGGGATGAGATATGTGGACTAGAAATGACAAAAATACACTTGGTTAGATTTAGATTTTTTCCAGTGTAAGGGTTAAAACCATGTCTTTAAACTCTTTAAAACGCATGTAAAAAAAGTCTACATTCAGGCTCTGAGAACGCTGTGGAGCAGTAAACCTTTGACCTTTGACCCTTCTAACCCTTGTATAACTTGAACACAGTTACAACTCCACTGTGCGATTCATTGAAGAAAAGCATTTAATCACAGTATACATGCGATCCGAAGTGCGAAAACCTCAGATTTAACGTCAAAAGTGGAGTTTTATTTATTACCTACGGAAGAATGAATGCTCCGACTTCAATGTTGTGTCAGAGTGATCTAGTGTGTGTGTAATGAGAGCTGTGGGAAGGTCAGTGTGTGTGATAGGAGTGTGTGAGCCATCTGCGACCATCCCATGCACATCCACCCAATGGTAATAGACACATCTGTGTGGAGCTGCTACACCCACTTAAAAGATGTTTTCATCTTTTTTGACAGGTGGTTGGATGAATGAACAGTGACTTTAATGCTCAGCACATGTGAAACTGCTGTAAAACAAAGGACAGCATTTGGACTTTTGAATATGTGTGTGTGTGTGTGTGTGTGTGTGTGTGTGTGTGAGTTCGCTGTCGTCTGTTATCGCTGTCATGGTTCCGAGTTTTGTTTTAGTCGAGTAGCGGTAAAACCAACAAAACACAACGCACAACGCAACTTGGATTAACAATCTCCCTTTGGTTTATTTATGAGTTCCTTTATATATTTTTATGAACATCTACACGATCGGCAAATTAAATGTTGGAAAATACCTGATGGTCATGGGGAAGACAAGCAAAATACAGAAGATAATGTAATAAACAGACAAATCACTTCAGTTAAATGTAGTGGGAAAAAAAAAAACACTTGGACGTTAGCTCAAATTGGACATTAGCTCAAAAATACATCTAGGTATTTACGCTGCAAAAATCAATATTTTTTTTGCTTAATTCAAGATTTTGTTTTTGTTTGGGTTTTTTTTGCTTAATTCAAGATTTTTTTTTTTTTTTCCTTTATTCAATTTTTTTTTTTTTTTTTTTTTTGCTTAATTCAAGGTGTTTTGCTTAATTCAGGGTTTTGTGTTTTTTTTTTGTTTTATTCAAATTTTTTTTGTTGCTTAATTCAAGGTGTTTTGCTTAATTCAGTGTTTTTTTTTGCTTTATTCAAAATTTTTTTTTGCTTAATTCAAGGTGTTTTTGCTTAATTCAAGGTTTTTTTTTTGCTTTATTCTTTTTTCTGCTTAATTCTAGGTGTTTTTGCTTAATTCAAGGTTGTTTTTTTGCTTTATTCAATTTCTTTTCTGCTTAATTCTAGGTGTTTTTGCTTAATTCAGGGTATTTTTTTTGCTTTATTCTTTTTTTTTTTTGCTTAATTCAAGGTGTTTTTGCTTAATTCAAGGTATTTTTTTTGCTTTATTAATTTTGTTTTTGCTTAATTCTAGGTGTTTTTGCTTAATTCAAGGTATTTTTTTGCTTTATTCAATTTTTTTTTGCTTAATTCAAGTGTTTTGCTTAATTCAAGTTGTTGTTTTTTTTTTTTTTGCTTAATTCAAGGTATTTTTTTGCTTTATTCAATTTTTTTTCTGTTTAATTCAAGGTGTTTTCTCTTAATTCAGGTTTTTTTTTTTTTTTTGCTTTATTCAATTTTTTTTTTTTCTGCTTAATTCAAGGTGTTTTTGCTTAATTCAGGGTTTTGTTTTTTTTTTTTTTTCTTTATTTTTTTTTTTTTTTTTTTTTTTTTTTGCTTAATTCAAGGTGTTTTTGCTTAGTTCAAGGTGTTTTTGCTTAGTTCAAGGTGTTTTTGTTTGTTTTTTTGCTTAATTCAAGCAAAAAAAAAAAAAAAAAAAAATCTGCCAATGAGAACAAGTGAAAATTATCTTGGTAAGATTTCTTGAAATACGATTTTCTAGATCTGTTGTCTAAATTCAGTTCTTATATCTCACTGAAAAGTTCCTCTTTAGGTGATTATGTCTGATTTTAAGTGTGATGAGATATGTGGACCAGAAATGAGAAAAATACACTTGGTAAGATTTCGATTTTTCCAGTGTAAAACTACCAAAACCCAACATTGAACACACAACACAACTTGGATTAACAATCTCCCTTTGGCTCAGCTGTAAACACACTTCACTGTAAAAAAGGAATATTTAACTTAGATAAACTGACCTGAATTTGGAAGATTTATCATTTTTAGATTTATTTAATTATTGAGGCTTAATCTTGTTAAGATTTTTTAATTTCTTCCAAGAATTTTCATCTTGAGCTACCCCACTTAGATATTACATACTGGAAAACATCAAACTTTTTCTCAGTTCTTGTCCAAATATCTCATCACATTTAAAATAAGACATAATCACTTAAAGAGTAACTTTTCAGCGAGATATAAGAACTGATTTTTAAACAATAGAGCTTTAAAATCTAATTTTCACTTGTTCCATTTGCAGATTTATTTATTTATTTTGCTTTAATTAAGCAAAAAACAAAAACAAAAAAATCTTGAATTAGGCAAAAAAAATGTTGAATTAATTAATTAAGATGTTTTTTTTTTTTTTTTGTTTTTTCACTTAATTTAAGGTGTTTTTGGTTGCTTCAAGATTTTTGTTTTTGCTTAATTCAAGAAAAAAAAAATCTACCAATGGAACAAATGAAAATTATCTTGGGAAGATTTCTTGAATGAATCTTACCAAGTGTATTTTTTCATTTGTAGTCCAAATATCTGATCACACTTAAAATAAGACAATCACCTAAAGAGGAACTTTTCAGTGAGATAAAGAACTGATTTTTAGACAATAGATCTGGAAAATCTTATTTCAAGAAATCTTACCAAGATTATTTTCACTTGTTCGACTGGCAGAATTATTATTATTATTATTTTCTTCCCTTAATTCATATTTATTTATTTATTTATTTTTGCTTAATTCAAGTTTTTTTTTTTTTTCCTTAATTCAAGATTATTTTGCTTAATTCAAGCAAAAAACTCTGCCAATGGAACAGGTGAAAATTATCTTGGTAAGATTTATTGAAATAAGATTTTTAAGATCTATTGTCTAAAAATCAGTTCTTATATCTCACTGAAAAGTTCCTCTTAATATGATTATGTCTTATTTCAAGTGTGATGAGATATTTGGACTAGACATGACAAAAATGCACCTGGTAAGATTTAGATTTTTTTCAGTGCATATATATCTATATCTATAGATAGATAGATAGATAGATAGATAGATAGATAGATAGATAGATATGATAGATAGATAGATAGATAGATAGATAGATAGATAGATAGATAGATAGATAGATAGATAGATAGATAGATAGATCTAGATAGATAGATATCTTACTATGGAGACTTGAGACAATATATTCTGCTTAAAAGGAGAATATTCATTCTATAAGCCTTAGATAATATTTTCTTATTTATGAAAACTTGATAAATGCAGTTTTCTTACTGCACTGGCAGATAACTGTACTTTTAAATAAGACATTTAACCCAATAATGACTTTAATTTTCTTATTTTTGCACAGGCCTTTGTTTTGCAGTGTTTCTTCAGAATTCATCCAGTTTTTCCGGCAGATGATGTTGCACTATTGACAGATGTAAAACAGGTTTAGAGACGCTGGAAACCCTTTGAGTGGAGCTGGTGCAGGCCGCCACAGCTGCAGCTGCGAACAGAACCTGCAATCATCCTGTCCATCACATCCAGCGAACAGAGGTTTTACTCAGCCTTCACTGTGTTGTGCTTTCCCCCAATAAAAAAACTGCATCTGAGATAATCCTGCCAGGTTCTGAAACACCACAAAAGCATCAAAGTCAACTTGTTCGTGCGTTTGTGTCACTGTAACGTAACATGCTGCAGATTTACAGGGAAATACACATCATTTACCAGTTTGGGACTATTTTTAAACCTCTCATTTAGTCTTTATTTGTTGTATTTTCCACATATTTCCCCTGTGCAGGAGGCTTTTCATTCACTGTAATGACCAAAGTAAAATCTATTTCCTTTCAGGCTCTTAGATGAGGAGTAAGTGGCCAGCAGAGGGAGCTAATATCCAAGAATTACCATAGCTCCCATGCAGTCTGGTTGTATATTCCAATGCACTTACACCCACTAAAACAAACTCAGCAGCTCTCTTTAGATCTTCAGCTAAAAGTACTTACTTAATAATAACACTACACAGACTATTCTCTCAGCGTGGATGATATTCCTCTTCTGTTATTTGTGTTCAGTATTGATTTATGCAGTCGACATGAAAAGGTTGAGCAGGACGGCCTGCCGAGGCGCAGCTGACGTGCACATCAGGACAGAGGAGAGGTGAAAATGAACTGAGACGGGGTGAATAAAACATGTCTCAGAGGACGCTGCCTTGTTTTACTGTTGTCTGCGGCTCAAAGGGAACTGACTGTGAACCTCCCCAGTGACTAATCCACTCGGTAATGAGAGGGCAAACACGTTCAGCCACACCGGCGAAAACACCAGGCATGTACACAGAACAGGAGGCCAGGAAAAGAGGAAAAAAAACAATCAGTTGTGCTTTATTTGCAGTTTGTGCTTCTAAAAGAGTTCTGCTGTTTTTAATGAGTGTTTTGTTTGTCGTAATACAGCAATTTAACCTCATCATCAATAGTTACAATGTAAATATGTACTAATAGATAATGTTAAATTAAATTGCTTGAAAGTTTCCTTGGAGTTCCCCAGGGTGAAGTGCTAGGCCCGAAACTGTTTATATTGAATGTACATGATATTTGTGAAATGCCCAAATTTCTTAAACATGATGTATTTGCTGATGACACACATTTATATAATTATCAGAAAAAATTTAAAGAATTCAGTATAAAGTGAGATGAATGTCTTAAAAAAATTATTTAATTTGAGGACAACTAAAAGATAATATTCACATATTAGAAAATTAACACATGCATTGAAATTATGTTTAGTGAAAATAAAAAGTTAGTGAAAGTTGATTTTTTTTTTTTTTTGCATTACAACGTTATAAGTAATTATAATTCTGCTGAAAATCACATGTCAAAATGAAAATGTCAAAAATAGTAGCATTAATATATAATAGCAGCAATATTATGCAAATAATATATTTAATTAAAATTTTAAGAATGTTTAATTCAAATTCTCTAGTTATAAACATTTATACAAATACCAAATTTCTCATTTTCCTTATATTTCAATCACTTTTCTTTTTCTTTTTTTTTTTTTTTTTTTTTACCTGTCTTTCTCTTGCACTGGTGTGTTGTATGTTGCTGCTTTCAATTGTGAAATATCCCCATGGTGGGATCAGAAAAGTCTTATCTTATCTTATCTTATCTTATCTTACTCTTATCTTATCTTATCTTATCTTATCTTATCTTATCTTATCTTAACTTAACTTACTTAACTTAATAACTTATCTTATCTTAAATCCAACCTATGCTAGATTGTTATGCACTCTGCATAAGATGTATTAATTTACATTCAATAAAATTCCATGACTTCATTCATTTTAAAACTGCACAGATCATGTTTAAATGTATAAATATGTATGGACCAATTACACTGGTCAACAACAAATTTAGTTTAAGTTTTTTGAGCTGATTTAGGATAATTTTGGTGTGCTGAATCCAAAAATCACATTAATTTTGCTCAATCAGGTCAACTTTCTGAACTATGCTACATATTGACTTTTTAACATTTTTGCTTACATTTATGGCATTTTCACATCATATGATACAAAATTCTTTCACATTTCTTGCAATAAACGAGTTCTGAAGATTTACTTTTACCAATTTATGATTAATGGTTTTTTTAATATTACAGGTGAATGAAATGGCTTCGACTAGAAGATCTTGCAAAAATAAGCCTGACGTATTCTGCTACACACACCATTGTACCTAACAGGAATCAAGTCACAAGTTTCATAAAGTGTGCTTCCCAATCTATTTTGGTATTAATTATTATTTTGTGAGAAGATCAAATTTTTCAAAATCAAATTAGCAAAAAAACCTGACCTGATTAAGAAAAACAGATGTCATTTTTGGATTTAGCGGTGCAAAATGGTCCTAATTCAGCTGAAAAAACCTAGACAACTTGCAAAAAACATTTTTTTGTAACCCAGTGTAATTTTACATTTCCATTTATGCATTCGGCAGACACTTTTTTCCAAAGCGACTTACAGGGGAAAACCAATCAAATCAACCAATCAATAAATCAATCAAATTTTATTTATAAAGCGCCAAATCACCACAAAAGTTATCTCATGACACGTTACATATAGAGTTGGTCAAAACCAGACTCTTAGCCAATTTACATAAACCCAACAGAATCCGGTTCTGCTTAACCCTTTATACTGCACTCATTGAAATACTCTGAAATTCAAAATTCAATCTTCCTCCTCTTGTCATAAAATTTCCAAACATCATTTGCTAAAGGACCAAAACATGGTATTCAAGATCTCTCTGACGGGACATTTTAGAGACAATTTGACAGATTAGTGTTGCTAAACGACCCACATTTTTACTTTTAAATTCATTTTTGCTTTAGTTGGACCATACACTCAAAAAAAATAATTAAGCCAAAAATGTTGACTTTATGTATTTTAATTACATGTAAATTTTCCATGTAATTTTATTACATAAGTTTAATGTAAAGAGTTGCATTTAATACAATGTTTTTTCTATCATATTGAGTCAATATAAATAAATTAAATACCTTCAGTCAGATTTGCTTTAGTTAATGCAAACTTTTACATAAACTGTGTTTGACTGTGACGCTCAGCCTTTTTATGTGATCTAGTAAATAAAGTTTACTTTACTTGTTTAGATTCACTTTATACTAAGCATATTCACATTACATTTGACTTTTTCAGATAAATAAACTTTAAATTTCATATATTTCAGTTACATTTTACTTTAAAATATTACCTCATGTTTATTAGAGAAGAATCATTTTTTTGAGTGTAAGGGATTATCCAAAACAAGGAGCTACTTTATATTGAAATAAATGTTGGAATGGCAATCAGTTAAAGTTCTCTCTCTGACGGGACATTACGTGTTTGACCCTAAAAAGTAAACACATGTAATAAAACGACTATTATAAGGTCATAAACGGACAAAAATCACTCATATTCATTATTTACAGCTTCTAAATGTCTATAAATCTCTCTGAATCGCTGTGTAGGGTTATGAAAACCAACATGCTTCTTAACCTCACTGAGGCACGGGATTGGCCCCATATTTAAATTGCGGAAATGACCAAAAATAGTAATTTGCCTGATAAAGGGTTAACAAGAGCTTAGGCACTCTTTAAATAATATAAATCGTGAAAAATAAATAAATACTACAAGGATGTTTTTAAAAGTAGTTCTCATTCATATAATAGACTCTTTGTTCCTACATATTTGTTAAAAGGATAAACTATGACTAAGAACTAAGGCTGTGTTTATTCAGTTTACACAGAAAAAGATTTGTGCATAAAGTGGTGAATTATGTATTGTTTTATGTCTTTTTGTTTTTAGATAAATAACTGGCTAACCCTTTTTTCAAGACTGCATAAATCCAAAGACCTGCTTTCAGGTTCAGAATCAAACGTAGGTGTAATAAGCTACATCCTGAACCGACACCTTTTCAATGGTAGTTTATACACAAAGGTGCCACGTTAACAAAAGGAACATCCAGAAGGAATTAAAAACAGCGCTGAAACAATAAAAGATCAGAAAATTAAATATTTAATTAGAAAAAAGCACAGGATACATAGAGTTATAATTATAAATATGAAAAATTAAAAGGTCTGTATTAAATTAATTAAAAGAGTACACAGTCCTGTAGACCCACATAGAAATAAGAATGAATTCAAACTTAAAATGTGATAAGAAATGAATGTGAATTATAGAACTAATTCATGAGTTAAAGAGAAGAGAAACATTTCAACCGGGATTGAAAAATTCACTGTTGCTCATAAAGTTAGAATAATTTGTAGAACCTGAACTAAAACAAGTTCAGTATCCTTCAGTGTAATTTTGCTAAATCATCTTGTGGCCTGGATTGGACCCTTTGGTGAGCCAGATTTCTTTATTTAGTTTAGTTCGAATATGCAACAAAACAAAATAATCCTACTTAGCCCTTGCAAATGACACCAATTATAAGAAAACAAAACAAACAAACAACCAAAAACAAAAACTTATACATATACATGGTTTGACCCACCAGCCACATGTTTGACCCCCTACCCTTTAGCGTTGTGGCCATCTGTCTATCTCAATGAGAAATCCATCTGGAATCGCAGGGCTTGAATCCAAATATGAAGGCGGAACTAACAGGCACCGAGTAAACCAATCATAGATAAGACGGATGTGATGTAATTATGTGACGAGCAGATCCCTAATGTCAACAAACCTCAGTGTCAAGGGACGATCTGAGTCTTCGGACGATGTGCGTCACGCATGCGTAGAAGCAATCATATCTGTCGGCCATCTTTTATGACTCGCTGCAGCAATGTTTTCAACCTTGGGGTCGGGAGTCCACATGGGGTGGCCTGGAATTCAAATGGAGTCGCCTGAAATTTGGAGTAATTGAAAAAAAAAAAAAAAAAAAACAACTTACTAAAAAAAATCTATGGTGAGTTGACAGAGACAATCACAATCCATAAAAGACATGACAAACTGTGAAGCTGAAACTGAAGCACTGTGGTTCTGTTTATCTGTCGAATGTTCATTGTGGTCAGTTTCAGATGCTGCAGCTCTTTCATAATTCATAGTTTGAGTTCTTGTTTGTTCAGTATTAATTGTCAGCCTTGTAAATCCAAGCTGGACTGACTGTACATATCCTGACCAAGAAAATAAAATTCTCACTTTGTGCAGGAATCTACACCTGGCTTTTCTGCCTCCGTCCAGAATAATATACATTATATAGACTAAATGTGTCTAAAATTAACATTTATTTGCAACACGGTAGAGCAAACTATTACATGATCATAAACAAATAAATTTTAGCAAAAAAAAAATGTCTGGGGTCGCCAGAAATTTGTGATGTGGGGTCACGAGCCAAAAAAGGTTGGGAACCACTGCGTTATGGCAACCTCACTAGGACAAATGACTCGCTACGGCAACCTCGCAAAGATCGCATCATTGGCTTCAAGCCGTGATTACCCTCCACCGCTCAGTTTCCTCCAGATTTAGATCAAAACGTTTGTCAGCTGGATAGGCTCTCAGCTGTGAAAGAAACCGAAATTAGGCAATGAAATGACCTCTCAAAATCACTTCTGATCGCTAGAAAGATACTACTTCGAGGTAAAGTCTCTAAAGGTAAGTACTTTTAGATAATTTGACTCTGACAACAATGCTTTGTCCTAGCAAGGTTGCCGTAGCGAGTCATAAAAAGAGACCGATAGAAATAAATGCTTCTATGCATGCTTGACTCACATTGTCCGGAGACTCAAATCGTCCCTTGAGACCCAGAATGTTTCCATCATGATGTGCGGAGGTGGTCGAGTAGAACTTCGGTGAATGATTACTGGCACTGCTAGCAATTGTGGACCCCATGAAAGGTAAACATGTGAAAATTCAGTATCTTGTTGATCTGTCGGAGCGGGGGGGGGGGTATGTAGGTGGGGTAGGGACAGCAATAATATACGTTGGGGTGCGGTCCATGACTAATGTAACTAATGCTGCCGAAAAACGAAAGTCAAACTTAACTTGCTTTCAACGTCCAACTCCTGTCTTCTATGCCTCTATTATACAACGGATCTTACACAAAATTTTCACAACTTCTAACCTGTACCACTGGACCCCCTCCACTACTCTATGGGCCCCCCACAAATGCTGGGTTCCATGAATTTGTCACGTTAACCCCCCCTTTTCGGCACCCCTGGTCACTTTTGTCGGAGAAACTGGAGAATACAGGATGTAATCTGTAATTCAATCCTTATTTTTGAATCAAACAACCTAATCATCAATAGTTATAATGTAAATATGTTGTAATAGATCATCAATTTCTTGAAAGTTTATTTGGAGTTCCCCAGGGTGCAGTGCTAGGCCCAAAACTGCTTATATTGAATGTACATGATTTTTGTGAAATATTTAAATTTCTTAAATGTGATTTATTTGCTGATGACACACATTATATATTTATCAGAAAAAATGGAAAGAATTCAGTATAAAGTGAGTTGAATGTCTTAAAAAGATTGTTTAATTTGAAGAAAAACTAAAAGTAGAATATTCACATATTGGAAAATTAACACATGAATTGAAATTAGGATTAGTGAAAATAAAGTTAGTGAAGGTTGATTTTTTTAGTATTACAACATTATAAGTAATTATAATTCTGTTGAAAATCAAATGTCAAAACAAAAATGCATTAATATATAATAGTAGCAATATTGTGTAAATTTTATGTTAAATTTAAATTTTAATAATGTTTAATTCAATTTTTTTTTCTACCTTTTTCAATCCTTACTTTTGAATCAAACAATCTAATCATCAATAGTTATAATGTAAATATGTTGTAATAGATCATCAAATTTCTTGAAAGTTTCCTTGGAGTTCCCCAGGGTGCAGTGCTAGGCCCAAAACTGCTTATATTGAATGTACATGATTTTTGTGAAATATTTAAATTTCTTAAATGTGATTTATTTGCTGATGACACACATTTATATATTTATGAGAAAAAATGGAAAGAATTCAGTATAAAGTGAGTTGAATGTCTTAAAAAGATTGTTTAATTTGAAGAAAAACTAAAAGTACAATATTCACATATTGGAAAATTAACGCATGAATTGAAATTAGGATTAGTGAAAATAAAACGTTAGTGAAGGTTGATTTTTTTTAGTATTACAACAGTATAAGTAATTATAATTCTGTTGAAAATCAAATGTCAAAACAAAAATGCACTAATATGTAATAGTACCAATATTGTGTAAATTTTATATTACATTTAAATTTTAATAATGTTTAATTAATTTTTTTTCTACCTGTTTCAGTCCTTATTTTTGAATCAAACAACCGACAACAGTTATAAAGACATTTGCGGACTTGGAACTGACTTTGACTCACGACAAAAATAAGTCGATGCATATAACGCATTGTGAAACACCCGCCCCCCAGACTTGTGATTGGTTGTTCTCGAATAAATGGTGCATATTTCGCAGTGATCGGCCCAATTCCAGACTGTTTTCTCAGTATTGAATAAACTGAAAATACCGGATGTCTGTCCAGGCTACCTGCCGTTAACCATCTCTCTCCGATATCTCCCTGGAAGCAGAAATAACCCCCGGACGTATACATTTCCATAATCTTCACGTTATCAACCTACATGACATTCTTTTGACCTTGTGAAGTAGCACACAAGCTATTAAGACCAATTGAGTTGACGTTATCTTGATCCAGTCTGCGTAGAACGTAATGCGATCCTGACTCCATGCTCTACTTTACCTTGTCATCAAACTCTGCAGAAATTGATTAGATGGCTCCCTAAGCTTCATAATGTTATTTACTCTATTGGATAACTGTGTGGGGAAACAGTGTGCGGTCCGGTGCAGAAGCGGTAAATGCATTCAGCACAATTTCTGCTATCATAATCACAAGTGGAAAGTTGCGTCTAGTCTGAGAGCCAGACTCATGTGCACTGCTGACATTGAGATACATTTCAAACCGTGCACCGGACTTGCATGGGTGTACCGTATTCTGCAACTTTAGACAGAGGAGGAAAATCACTAAGCCCTTTTAAATAAGTTTTATTGATGTTTACTGTAACACCCGGCTCCGATACAGCGGCTAAAATAAAACTTCCTGCTGACATGAAGCCAAAATACCAGCATTAACCCGAAAAGACCTAGCGCTACTTCTGTGTCAGTTCCTAAATTAAGTTTTCTCTGTAGCTAACTTTTCTTAAAGGGGTCATATTTTGCTAAAACCGCTTTTATTAGTAAATTTATTTGTGTATTTGGACCCTAATAGTTCAAAAAGTTTGAAGTTGAACCCTCCAGGTGCTGCAAAGCTATCTTTATATTCATTTTGGCAAACATTGAGTGGATTTCTACAGCCTGTTTCAACTCCTGCTTAATTTTTTACAATTTATAAGTTGTTCAATCACGATATTTGCACATATAAGGTCAAGACTTATGACGAAAATTTCTCGGAGCATGCCTAATTTGTTTATCAGCAGCAGCGGTTGGAGTAAAAACTGAAAATATGTCCAAACTTCGAGCCGATTACCTAAAATGTTCAGTTGTTGGTTGAACGGGATGGAGCAGCACAGCCAACAACCTGGAGGGGGCGGGGCTTGAAGTGGCTCATTTACATTTAAAGGGCCAGCGCTCAAAACGACCTTTCTGGTGTCATTACTCAGAAATAGGGTTGAAGACGGACCTGTGGAGTTGAATTAATGAAGAATTCAGACCCAAGCAGAGCATTTACAGTTTATGTAGACCACAGGGAAATGTGTGAAAATGCATAATTCCATTTTAAAAAAGCAGAATATCACTCCTTTAAGGGATTTATCTCTATTTATTATATTATTATCTTCCATAGTATGTAGTTTATCAGTATAAATCAGGTATTTTCCTATATTTAATTCACTGATCATGTAGATGTTCATAAAAACTCAGAGTAAAGTTGAGGGTTATAATATAAGAAACAGAGAAAACTGCAAGAAAAAGTTACTTTTTCAGTAAAATTTGTCATTAACTGAACATAAAACAAACATTTCCATCCATTGCCATTGATCCAACTCCATGGATTTTACTGATGAATCAATGTTGTACAACAGGGGTTCCCAAAGTGGGGTACGTGTACCCCCAGGGGTACTTGGAAGGAACCCATGGAGTACTTGATTCATTAAATAAGTCATCATGTACCGAATACAAAATAAATAATGAGAATTAATGCTGAAACATAAAACACAACAATTACATTCATATGATAGTTTTATTGTCAATCATCTTGTTTAAGCTTTGGTAACATTTAAAGAACATTTCTATTTTATATTATTAAAAACGAGTTTATTTTAGTAGTTAATTATTTTTTTTGATGATGAAAAGTTCATTTATTAATTAATGACCAGTTTATTTATTTTTCTTATCAATGAAAGAGGGCACATTTCAGTTTCAGAAAATTTACTTTAAAAAATGTGTTTTTTAAATATATATTACAGTCAAATATATGTTTGTTTACAACGTTTTGAAATATAAACAGACACCTTTGGCACAGGAACAAATTTTGGTTGTTTTTTCAATCAAAAATGCTGAATTGAGAGTTGGGGGTACTTGGATAAAAAAAAAAAAAAAAAGTATATTTCAGAGGGTACTCCACTGTAAAAAGTTTGAGAACCAGTGTTGTAGAAGAAGTGTTTCCATGGTAACTATGGAGCCTCTGAACGTCCAAATGGGTCAAATCTGATGACCATGAAAACACGACAAACTGTATTTTACACCAATTATTTACATGTATTGGTAGAATTAGTGGATCAGCAGGTATTAAACAGTTCAATCAGTAGATGCTTTTGGATGGTGATGGATGTTTGGGTCTTTAGGAGTTAATTTAGTCTCTAAGGCGATCATTCCCTTTTTGTTTCGTCCTCATTTCTGATGTATTTTGTGCACCACGCCTTAATATGACATGCGATCTTTTGTCTATGAGTTGGAGGTTTTTTGTTGAAATGCACAGGCTGATATATCAGTGATTTACAACAGGAACTAACATGTGGGATATCGTTCAAGATGAACAACAGTAAATGTCACCAAACGTCACCGGACGCAAATGTAGAGTTAAGAGAAAACATCGTGCTTTCAGTCATTTCTACATCTGTCATATCTGGACTTATCACAAACAGGATTTACGTGTTTTTGACCCAGTTCGGCGTTTTGGAAACAAGACAGAAATGCAGAGTTTTTGAAGGTAAAAAACTATTTGACCTCATACTGTTTTCCGTTGTGTTTGGATCGATACTTCTTATTTTAACCTTTAAAGACTTACAACTTTTAGAGGTGATTTCTCTACCTTTAACCCTGTAAAGCCTGAAGCATTAATCATTGACAGAAATTTCTAATTCTTTCAAACTGGAGCCTTTATTGGTCCTTCTGAACAACCCAAAAAATGTTTTTCAAATATCAATTTCCATGTATGAGTTTCAATTTTGTATCATATTTGATACATTGGGTCTCAATGCTCAAATATTATTATTTTCAAACAAACAAAAATATAATATAACACAAACATGTCTAACAAATTGGTAATTCCTTTTCAAAATTGTCAAAGTTCGGCCTCTTTCCTCATTAATGACAGTCTTGTAAAAGGCCTCTGGTGAATGAATTCCTCCCCCTAGTGGATTATCTGTGTATTGCATGTATCTAATTGTATACATCAGGTTGTTCAAGAAACAAAATATTATACTGATCATGTAGAGGGCTTCAGAACTCCTGTTAAATATGATACCTTTGGGGTTATAGGGTTCAACATGTCACCATTAATCATATCCTCCTGAGACCCAGGAAAGTAAATGTTTATTTATTTACATTAAATAATTGTCCTGATTGGAAAAAGCATAAAGCAACAGATTTTCAGATACAATTTTTTTTTTTTAATATTTTTTTATGGAATGTCCTTTGCAGTGGACAGTGATTTTTTTGTGAAACTCTTGTTCCCTATTGAGGTAGGGCCCCCCCAAGTAATTTTCACTTGTTCCATTGGCAGATTTTTTTATTGAATTAAGAAAAAAAAAATTTTGATTCAAGCAAAAACAAACAAAACAAAACTTAATCTTCCAATGGAACACTTGGTAAGATTTCTTGAAATAAGATTTTCCAGATCTATTGTCTAAAATCAGTTCTTATATCTCGCTGAAAAGTTACTCTTAAGGTGATTATGTCTTATTTTAAGTCTCATGAGATATTTTGACAAGAAATGAGAAAAATACACTTGGTAAGATTTAGATTTTTGCAGTGCAGATGAATTGGTTCTCTGTTTAGGTCTTGGGGGTTATTAAGACTAAAACACGTCTTCAACGTCTTTAAAAAGCATTTAAAAAGCAAGTAATTTAAAAGTAAAAAACAGAAAAAAATGAAGTAAATTTTCGATAAAATAAACATTAACTGACTGTAAAATCAAGCATTTACATTTACTGTCATTTGTCAGACTCCATGGGTTTTACTGGTGAATCAATGTTATAGAAAATGAGTTTTCCATGGTAACTACGGAGCCTTAGATATGGGTCATATCTGATGACCATGAAACGCTAAGAAACCGCATTTCATCTGAATTATTTCAATAAATTGGTAAAATTAGTGGTTCAGAAGTTAAATAATAATAATAATAGTAAGAAGAAGAAGAATTAGACTGGTTTAAATCATACCTCTCTGGCTGCACTCAGTTATTCAGATCAAATCCTTCACATTCCACCATTTCTCCGTCACGTCAGGTGTGCCCCATGGATCTGTACTGGGGGCCCTCCTCTTTATCATCTACCTCCTTCCCCTCGGTAATATTTTCCATAAATACAATATCAACTTTCACTGTTACGCAGATGACACCCAGCTCTACCTCACCAGCTTTCTCTTTGTGAACATAATTATATGTCCAATTTTTAACCTGCCTTTTATTCTTTACTCTGAATTGCTTGTTTTATACTCTCCTGTTTCACTGTACGGTATCCTTGAGTGCCAAGAAAGGCACCTATAAATAAAATTAATAACAACAATAATAATAATAATAATAATAATAATAATAATAATACATTGGTTTGATATAGCGCTTTTCTAAGTACTCAAAGATGCTTAGTTATTAAAGTTATTAAGTTATTAAACATCTTAGATGATACATCTTTGTAACCTTAACCCTAATAAGTGCGGTATTGTGCTTGGACATGTCCCTAAACAGAAAAATGCCCTTCATATCCTGCTTTTGCAGATTAAATTGTCCATATAAGTGTTTTGAATGTGTGCTTGGACCTCCTCGAACACAAAGACCACTTGTTCTGTTGTTTTTACTCCACCACTATGGGCCTCTTTCATATCATTCCAGTTCCTCATCACATCAATCTGGCTTTTCCACGGCACCAGAGGGAACGCAGAGCTTCCCTTCAATTGGCTGCTAAATAATAATGAAACAACTCTGAAAACTGCTCTCCGCAAAATTGTGCCTCAAGTTAAAAAAGGAGGGAACGACGTAAACGGAAACCAGCAAACCCTCCACTGATGAAAACTGATTAACCCATAAAGACCCAGTTTTCTGGCAGGTCCCACATGAATTTTTCTCTAAATTGAACCTTTCTTAAGTGATTTATCACCATTTATTATCATTTATCCTCAGTATTTTGCATTATTCAGTGTAAATCATGTATTTCCTCTATTTTACCAGCTGATCATGTAAATGTTCATGGAAACTATTCAACTAAAAAAAAGAAAATGACACTAATAGATTTTTGCACCACTGTCACTCAATACTACACACATTAACCCTTTAAATATCAGCAGTCACCAGTTATGTTCCTCAGTAGAAAAAAAAAACAAAAAACTAAGGACCATTACACGAATTTCACAATAACAAATGGCTGTTTACCCTTTTATGGGAGCTCTCAAATTAATTTCTCTCTATATTTAAATGATTTAGCACCATTTATTGTGATATTATCCTCTTTAATTTGAGTTTTTTCATTGTAAATCCTGTATTTTCTATATATAATTCACTGGTCATGTAGATGTTCATTAAAGCTCAGAGTAAATTCAAAGGATATTTTATGAAAAACAGAAAACTTAAGAAAAAGTGACTTTTTCCGCAAAATCTATCATTAACTGAACATAAACCCAGTGTGTCCATCCACTGTCATGGATCCAACTCCATGGGTTTTACTGGTGAATCAGTGCTGTAGAAGCCAATAATGTAAACAGCTGATAACGTAATAATGGCCAGTAAGGTAATAAATATGTTATTTTAAAAATGTAATAAGCCAATAACGTAATAACAGGCCAATAACGTAGTAAAAGTCCTGAATCGATAACGTATAACTTTTGGCCAATAATGTTATAACTTATTGGCTGGTTATTACGTTATTGGCCTGGTAAAAAAAAAAAAAAAATCTTTGCAAATGTAAAAACTGAGCCAATAACCTAATAAGTTATAACGTTATTGGCCAAAACCTATTACATTATCGGTTCGGGACTTTTATTATGTTATTGGCCAGATATTACGTTATTGGTGTATATTTTAAAAACAGCAAATTTAACATTATTGGCCATTATTATGTATTGTTTGTTATTACATTATTGGCTTCTACAAATGTTGTAGAAGATGACAGTGTTTCCATGGTAACTACGGAGCCTCTGAACATCCAAATGGGTCATATCTGATGACCGTGAAAAGACGACAAACTGTATTTTACACCAATTATTTACATGGATTGATAGAATGAGTTAATCAACAGGTATTAAACAGTTTATATTAGTAGATGCTTTTGGTCGTCAGTGGTTGTTTGGGTTTTTATGGGTTAAACTGATTATAATCTCCTTTGTGTGTTTCCCTTTTCTTGTCCGAATTGTGCGAATTGTGTACAACAATCACACGCGTCGCTGTGTTATGGATTACAGCGGTTTCACCCAGGTCCAGGTCCTTCCTCTGGGACTTCATAAAGCTCCTGAATCCCAGCCAGACTCTCATTAGGCCCACACATCCCTTTGCCCTCTATCTGACAGCATTTGGCAAGCAACTTAAGAGTGTGTGTGTGTGTGTGTGTGTGTGTGTGTGTGTGTCTGTGTCGAACGTCTAGATTTGTGAAGCTAAACTGTATACACATCACATCTTAGCGTTGACATCACACAAACAAAGACAGAGCGCGGTGCAGAGGATGATTTACAGCAGCGACGACAGCGCTGGTGTCAAACATGTCGGATTAGAAGCACAATTCGGCAAAAAATTCAGATGGTAATTATTTATTTACAACCACTAGGAGCATGTATGCAACACAGTGAAACAATGAGATGAGAGACGCAGGGAGGATGGAGGACCAGGCGCCATTTATGATGATATTCCCAGACTAAGGAACAGACGGTTTTCCACTGCTACAACTTGATTATTATAGTTTTTACAGTTATTCTACCCAATTTACTGTTAAATGCTTTTACCGCCGCATTATCCGAACCTGCAAAAACTATTCAGTCTCAATAATGTTCACTAATATGCGAATCGAACTGAAAATATTGACGCCAGATCATCAGCCAAAACTGATTTACGTCAAAAAGACAAAATATATAAAAACTGCCCTTCACATTAATATGAAATATTATCATGATACAAATGTTCATGTCAGTTGTTGTCAATAATCATCACAATAAATGTCAAATTAATGTTTCTGTCAAAGTCTAAAGGCCGATTTTCCTTCTTCGGTGAAAGTTAAAGAAACCAGATTGTGACGTGGTTTTGAAATGATCATTTATGGTCAGAACATGAGGACTATTTCAGAAAGTTAAAGGTAGAAGACTTCAAACAATAATATTAATAAAAACAAAACAACTACAAGTTGATTATTATAGTTTTTACAGTTATTCTACCCATGTTTTTACCGCCGCATTATCCAAACCTGCAAAAACTATTCAGTCTCAATAATATTCACTAATATGTGAATCAAACTAAAAATATTGACGCCAGATCATCAACCAAAACTGATTACATCAAGAAGACAAAATATATAAAAACGTACCATTCACATTAATATGAAATATTATCATGATACAAATGTTCATGTTACTGTTTAATTCCTGATTTAAAACTTGTTTGAGTTGATGAATAATCTGAAATGTTTGGACGATGATGCTGATGATTCTGAATTGCTGATTTAAAATTGAGGAAATTAAGAAACCTTAATTTAATGCTGTTATCTGATATGTCTTTTGTAGCAATGAAGTGAGCAGCTGGGTTTTATTTTTCTTTCACATTTCAGTTAAATATGTAATAAATTTGACTGGTTGAAGGTAATTTAACCCTTCTCCTGTCTGGCACCCAACATTTATTTTGTTTATGTTTATTGAGACTTCTACGCTACAGTCAATAATCATCACAATAAATGTCAAATTAATGTTTCTGTCAAAGTCTAAAGGCCGATTTTTCTTCTTCGGTGAAAGTTAAAGAAACCTGATGGTGACGTGTGGTTTAAAATGATCATTTATGGTCAGAACATGAGGAATATTTCAGAAAGTTAAAGGTAGAAGACTTCAAACAATAATTAATAAAAACAAAACAACTACAAGTTGTATTATAGTTTTTACAGTTATTCTACCCAATTTACTGTTAAATGCTTTTACCGCCACATTAACTGAACCTGCAAAAACTATTCAGTCTCAATAATGTTCACTAATATGCGAATCAAACTAAAAATTTGACGCCAGATCGTCAACCAAAACTGATTTACGTCAAAAAGACAAAATATATAAAAACGTACGTACATAAAAATGTTAATAAAAAAAACAGCAACAAAAAAAACAAACAGACAAAACAGCATGATAAGTAAAACCTGGTTAAACATATGTAAAATTACTGTGGCTTGAATGACTTTAAAACCTTTAAAATCTCTATATTAGGTAAATCAGAAGGTTAAAAAGTGTGGAAGAAAAATTTGTTAAAAGTAAATAAATAAATAATAAATGGAGAAAGTAAAAAAAAAAAAAAACATGAAAGAGCCTGAATCAGAAAATGTAAAAAAAATAAATAAATAAATAGAAAAAGACAAAACAGCATGATAAGTAAAATCTGGTTAAACATATGTAAAATTATTGTGGCTTGAATGACTTTAACCCTCCGGTATCCCGTCCACCAAGGCCCTTACTAAGCTCTAAGTGTGCCTTTTTGACACACTTGTGGAATAATGTCAAAAAAAAAATCATACAGTTTGTTTTTAATTCTTTTACACTTTTTTTCTATTTCATCAACTTGAGCCGTAAATAAAAATACCAAATACTCAATAACTGTCACATTTTTAGCCCTTCAAATGTTGTGTTTGTAATGTAAACAAACCTAATTTTTGGATACAAAAAACGCACAAAATTTTTTTTTCAATACACTATATAAAAAGTGGATCACATATATTTGATTTTTTCTTCTGGCATATGTCAATGATTAACTCCAACATTTTTAACCCTTTAAATGTCGTGTTTGTAATGTAAATAAACCATTTTTTTTTTATGTAAAAAACACAAAAAAATATTTTTTTTCAATATACTACATAAAAATTGGATCACATGTTATTTGATTTTTTCATCCTGGCATATGTCAATGATTAACAGTGACAGTGGTTAATTTGCATTATTATTTTTGGCGCTAGGGCAAATGTTCAAAAATACTAGCATCTGTCACCAAGTGTGCGTAAAATGCACACTTATAAATCAAACTGTTAAATATTATATATTGATTCATATTTCTGCTCTAATTTGATTTTATTTTCGTAAATCCAGGTCAGTCCTAATCATACAGATCAAATGGAAGAAATAGTGCGTTTTAGACACACTTGGGAGACAGATACTAGTCTGGTAATTTTCTTCTGTTTACAATGTACAAAATTTAGTTGGTGGCCAGAATTTTAAAGACAACTTTTGAATTCTAACCTTATTTAAATTGTGAAAAATAATGTGAAGTTTTTAAAAACAAAGTGCAACGTGTGCCTAAAAGGCGCCCAGATACCGTAGGGATAAAACCTTCAAAATCTCTATATTATGTCAGATATTTGAAAAATCCTAAATAATGATGCAACTGAACTGAAAGTGTCTAAATAGTGAATGTGCTGTAGTGCAACAGACCAATAAAAATCACCAATAACTAATAAATAATGAATAACTCAATCAAATAATTCATAATTTTGTTTTTTTTTTGATTCCCAGAGGCTTTATATCCCAGTTTTCTTCAAATTCTGCACTTTATGAGAAATACGAGCAAAACTATTCCTCTCGGAGTGAAAAAGCGTGATTTTCACCTCCTTTTTTCCATAATTCGCTGTATTTCCGTGAGTGCGAACAGCCTCTTGTGTCTTTAAATGGAGTCTATTTAGAAGAGATAGTGGGCTTCCACCCTGAAAACCACTGCTGACACTTTACAGACATTCACCAAAGTCAGCGGCTGGAATGGAAGAAGAAAAAGAGAGACTAATCATGAATAAATTTCCCCTCATCCATGTGGAAAAGATATTCTATTTACAACACATTTCTCTGGCTCTTTATATCCAGTTAATGAGATTTCAAATAAATGTGAAGTGAACAGCATTTAAATTGCTATTCAGTCGGAGGCACGGCACTGGAAAAGGGAGGGATTCCACCAGATGACAGAAGAGCTATTACCGCAGACGATGCCTTCACTGAACACAGCACTTCTGGGAAATGCAAGAGACGGCGTTGCGCTGGTCAGGACTATTCAAGGTTTTGAGACGTTCAATCTGGTGAAGGTGTGGTGGAGAAAATACAGCAATGAAGAGCGAATATCCCACACTTTAACCTGTTGAATTGTCCTGTTAACCCCGAAAGACCCAGCAGTACTTCTGTGGCAGTTCCCAAATGAACTTTTCTCTTTTTTAACTGATTTATCACCATTTATTCTAATATCATGCTCTGTATTTCACATTTTTAAGTATAAATCAGTCCTATATTTAATTCACAGATCCTGTATCTGTTCATTAAAGCTCAGATTAACCCTTAAAGACCCACTGCTAATTTTGTATCAGTTCCCAAACAATTTTTTTTTTCTATTTTTAACTGATTTATTACAATTTATTCTAATATTATGCCCTGTATTCCACATTTTTAAGTATATATCAGTCTTATATTTAATTCACTGATACTGTAGTTTGTAAAAGCTTAGATTAACCCTTAAAGACCCAGCGTTACTTTTGTATCAGTTCCCAAATGGATTTTTCTTTTTAACTGATTTATTACCATTTATTCTAATATCATGCTCTGTATTTTGCAGTTTTAAGTATAAATCAGTCTTATATTTAATTCACTGATCATGTGCCTGTTCATAAAAACTCAGATTAACCCATATAGACCCAGTGCTAATTTTATATCAGTTCCCAAATGAAATTTTTTTTTTTTTCAATTTTTAACATTTCTTAACTGATTTATCACCATTTAATCTAATAATATGCTTTGTATTTGGCATTTTTAAGTATAAATCAGTCCTATATTTAATTCACAGATCCTGTATCTGTTCATTAAAGCTCAGATTAACTCTTAAAGACCCAGTGTTCGTTTTGTGGCAGTTCCTAAATTATTTTTTTCTCCATTTTTAACTGATTTATTACTAGTTATTCTAATATTATGCTATGTATTTCACATTTTTAAGTATAAATCAGTCCTATATTTAATTCACTGATCATGTGTCTGTTCATAAAAACTCAGATTAACCCTTAAAGACCCAGTGTTCGTTTTGTGGCAGTTCCTAAATTATTTTTTTCTCCATTTTTAACTGATTTATCACCATTTATTCCAATATTAAGCTCTGTATTTCAAATTTTTAAGTATAAATCAGTCTTATATTTAATTCACTGATCATGTACCTGAACAAAAGATGAGATTAACCCTTAAAGACCCACTGCTAATTTTGTATCAGTTCCCAAACAATTTTTTTTTCTATTTTAACCGATTTATTACCATTTATTCTAATATTAAGCCTGTATTTCGCATTTTTAAGTATAAATCAGTCCTATATTTAATTCACTAATTATGTACCTGTTCATTAAAACTCAGATTAACCCTTAAAGACCCAGTGTTACTTTTGTGGCAGTTCCTAAATGAATTTTTCTCTATTTTTAACTGATTTATCACCATTTATTCTAATATCATGCTCTGTATTCCACATTTTTAAGTATAAATCAGTCGTATATTTAATTCACTAATTATGTACCTGTTCATTAAAACTCAGATTAACCCTTAAAGACCCACTGCTAATTTTGTATCAGTTTCCAAACAATTTTTTCTCTTTTTAACTGATTTATTGACATTTATTCTAATATCATGCCCTGTATTCCACATTTTTAAGTATAAATCAGTCGTATATTTAATTCACTGATCATGTACCTGTTCATTAAAGCTCAGATTAACCCTTAAAGACCCACTGCTAATTTTATATCAGTTCCCAAATGACTTTTTTCTCTATTTTTAACTGATTTATCACCATTTATTCTAATATCATGCTCTGTATTTGTATTTTTAAGTATAAATCAGGCTTATATTTCATTCACTGATACTGTAGCTGTTCATTAAAGCTCAGATTAACCCTTAAAGACCCAGCGTTACTTTTGTATCAGTTCTCAAATGACTTTTTCTCTATTTTTAACCTTTCTTAACTGATTTATCACCATTTATTCTAATATTATGATCTGTATTTTTCACATTTTTACCTCCGCCAAGGAGGCTATGTTTTCATCAGGGTTGTGTTTGTTTGTTTGTTACCAAGATAACTCAAAAAGATATGGACGGATTCCAGGAAATTTTGATAGTGGCACGAGGAACAAATGATTAAATATGGGGGGGGGGGGGGGGGGCTGATCTGCCTTGTTGGAGGTCTGCGCTCTCCAAGTGCTTTTCTAGTTAAGTATAAATCAGGTATTGTCCAGTGGCAGCTGCTCGTCTTTCAGAGGGGAAGCTCATTGTCGGCTTACATAAAAAAAACTGTCAAGTTATTTAAACATAACTTCGGCCCTCCATTCCTTTTTAAGAAAATGCTCAGTGACCTTATCGTACCAAGTAGGCATCTTTTCCAGGGACTTGATAGCTAGTTCACTCCGACCTAGCCAACAGTTTGACTGATTTAACTATCTACAAAACGGTATTAAACTCGAACAAGAAGTGATTAAATTATGTAACTGAAACAAGAAAACATTGAAATTATATTAAATTGAAACAAGGAAGTACAATGAGTGTGTTTTATTTACAGTGCAAGAAATGAACGAGTAATTTCGCAGTGGTTTCTCTCTCGATTTCACAGCAGAATGCGCGACGATATTAAACTGAACTGTGTCAGTGAAGGAGGAGATCTCAAAATAGCTGTCAATCAAATAGGATTCAGCCTTTCACCTGATCCTCCAATCAGCACGTGGAAGCCCAGCATCCAGCCCAGCTGAGCTCCGCCCACAGCTCCATTCACCCCCAGAGATGCTGAGTGTCCGGGGGCGGGACAACATTGCGGCATTTATCCAATTACCGTTCAGTTTTGAGGCAATGAAAAAAACTGTTCCACTCAGTCCTATTGAAGTGCACGGACGCTGAGCGTCTACGGGCAAATGCACTGAGCAGAGATCGAATGAGAAAACAGCGCAACGGGAATGGATGAGAAGTGAACAACATCGAGTCTGTTGATTTGTGATAAAGCTGATTCTGAACGAACTCGTCTGTGAGATGAACGTGTTCTAACACATTTGTAGTCAATGAAATGTCAACACAACCGAACATATTTAACACTTTCAGTGCCATGGGCCGATTAAATCGGCTTTACGAAAACAACCTGTAAAGTGCCACGGGCCGATCAGATCGGCTTTGGAGAACACGCCACATTTGTGTACAAACAAACCATCCACCCCCATTTCTTTCTCACATTTCAATGACGTTCTTTCTGTGTCCCCCTTTTGAGACCAATCAGACGGGAATTTGAGGTCACGCGACCGAATGATATTTTATATCTTTTTAATGTTTCTTATTCTCCGGTGTTTCATCAGAGGGAGCCCTCCATGCCGGGGGGCGGCTGTGGACCGGGGGCTGTGGCGCCTTCTCTCACTGGGGTCCGCTCCTTTCTGGTGGGTGGGGGTCGCAGTTGGCCCTCTCCCACTAGTTGGGATGCGGGGCTGTGTTGCTGGTGCCTGGTTGCCGGGGTCGGCGGCTGCCTCCTGGTGCGGATGGCTCCCTGAGACAGCGCCTCCTAAATTGATTTTACTTTTACTTGTACATTTTTGTTCTGGTCTACCGTGCTCAGTCAGTCTTCTTAAGTATGTGTGAGCTTGTGGGTTTGTATGTATGTGTGTGTGTGTGTGTGTGTGTGTGTGTGTGTGTGTGTGTGTGTGTGTGTGTGTGTGGTGTGTGTGTGGCGGGTGAGTGGGTGGGTGTGGGTGGGGGGCGGTACTGATTTTTAAACTGATATGTAAAGCACTTTGTGCTACAGTTTTTAATGTATGAAAAGTGCTATATAAATAAAGATTATTATATTATTATTATTATTATTATTATAAATTATGCAAATTACGATCAATAATGAATCGGCTGCGTCCGGTGCGTTTTGAATCTAATCAGCAATCTGTCGGATGTTACCGAGCGGTTTCCTGCAGGATTCTTCAAATATTATAAAAACGACGCGAAATGCTGAAAAACGGCCAAATTCTGTGGCACTTTTAAGGCTTATTAGCCCCTTAACTGTCTGGCACTTAAAGAGTTAACCATTTAATTTTCGGAATGTTAGTGGAAGCCGAGCTTCCCTTGCAGTCTATGAGAAATCACCCCTGGTATTGTCCTACATAAAAGCTCACATTAAAGTTGAGGGTTATTATATCACAAAAAGAACCAGAAGAATGATGACTCCAGCAAATGAGAACCTACACAGACATCAAAAACAGAGAAAACTGAAGAAAACATGACTTTTTTTTCTTAGTAAAATCTATCATTAACTGAACATAAACCAAGTGTTTCCATCCACTGTCATTGATCCAACTCCATGGGTTTTACTGGTGAATCAATGTTGTAGAAGATGACAGTGTTTCCACGGTAACTACAGAGCCTCTGAGCGTCCAAATGGGTCATATCTGATGACTACTAAGTAAATGAAGAAAAAGCAGTAATCTATCTATCTATCTATCTATCTATCTATCTATCTATCTATATCTATCTATCTATCTATCTATCTATCTATCTATCTATCTATCTATCTATCTATCTATCTATCTATCTATCTATCTATCTATCTATCTATCTATCATCCATCCATCCATCCATCATCCATCCCATATTATTCTCTCTTTTATACTGAACATTATTCACAGTTGATCATTTCCACACATATCCTCTTTAATAATGACAGTATATTAGATTTTCCATCATATATTTTTTATTTTAAACACTGCTTCATAATCTCAATATGTGGACAAATCTAACCTGGCACCAAACACTGCATTACAATAAAACACATATTGGATCTTCAGGCTTTTAATACGTACGTTCTCCTTCATTTTTTACTCACCGTCTTCAACCTCCTCCCTGCCCTGACTTTGATTTATTCATCTTTTACAACCTTAATGCCAAACCATACGCCTGAACTACTCACTTACATTGGAAAGAGGCACCAAAGTGAATTTTTTCCCTCATCTTCCTGCCCCATGAAAAGACATTTAGTCCTAATAAAATGTCCTCACACCCGCTCAGCCTTATTTGACGTCTCTCTCTCAGCTGTGGGAGCGGGACAGACGACCGGCGGAATGCAATAGTGATGAGCTGAGAGGACGTCAAGGTTCCTTAAGGCTCCACAGATTCTGAGGGGAACAGACGTTTTGGCGACGACAGTAAGAGGTGAGTGAGAGCAAAGAAAGACAGAGGCGCAGAGAGGGATCAGCTGTTGGTTGAAAGCGTCCACGGGGGAACCTGCCAAACGCTGACAGCGCCCTCCATCACAGCCCCTTACATTCCACAGGGATTCTGAGATCTGGGTCCGTGAACGCAGCGTCACAGGCCTCCATTTGTATGGACTGTAATATAATGTATTTGACAAGCAGCTGAAAAATGAAGCCTGTTTGTTTTATATACCTGAGCACGGTGGAGGACATCCATCTTTTACCTCAGATACTCACTAAATCACTACGAATTTCCATTTTTAGTTGTTGAGTTAACTCTCAAAGACCCTAAACAGCCGCCGGTGACGAAATGCATCCAATGATCTAAACTGTTTAACCCTTAGATGCATAAGTGTTATTTTAAGGCCCAAACGCAAAAAATTACAGTTTGTTCATGTTTTCATGGTCATCAGATTTGACCCGTTTGGACGTTCAGAGGCTCCATAGTTGCCGTGGAAACACTGTCATATTCTATAACATTCATTCACTCGTAAACCCATGGAGTTGGATCAATGACAGTGGCATAGACACACTTTGGCCCCAATCCCAATTCACCCCTTACCCCTACCCCTTGGCCCTTCCATTTGACACGACCCCTTGAAACGGGGGTAGGGGTTGAAACATTCCCTATGAAAGGGGACAACCCTTCAAGACCTGTTCCGTCATCAGCGGAAAAAAAAGTGGCTTAAACACACATTGATTTTAACTTGGGTCATTTTTGACCCAATTATGGAAGAGCAGAGGCTCCAGACACATTTGTGCATCCTGAGGGAAGGAACTTTTCAGCCACTAATCCTAATAATACATGGAAATATATCAGGTAAAATACAGTTTCTGAGCTTTCTGAGTGACATCAGAATGACAAATTTGGACGTCAGAGACTTTGTCGAACACTGTCATCTGTGGAAACATTGATTCATCAGTCAAACCCATGTAGTTTGATAAATGATGGTGGTTGTAGACATTTGGTTTTTGATAGATTTAGATGAAAAAGCCATCTTTCTTCAGTTTTCTCTGTGCTTTTCTGAACACCTACATGGTCAGTCAATTAAGTATAGGAAATACCTTCCTTTGATGGAAAAATGCTTAATACATCTATATATATATATAATATATAGATATATAGATAGATAGATAGATAGATAGATAGATAGATAGATAGATAGATAGATAGATAGATAGATAGATAGATAGATAGATAGATAGATAGCTAGATAATATGTATCTATGCAATGCAGAAGCTTGTTCTTTAAGGTCATCTCAGTTTCCAAAAGTAACTGTTGCTGTTTTGCAAAAAAAAAAAAAAAAACTTCCCAAAAATAAAAAAAACATATATACCATACTTTTTCCATTGTAGATGTAAATGTAATATAAATTCTTTTTTCATTTAACTTTCAGGTTCTGGATCGGGGTTAAATGAGTCCAGCCTCATACAGGACTTTTGTGACCATAAAACATTCTGAATTTGCCACAGTGATTTCCACGTCTGGATTTCTTGTTCTCCACAGTAAAGGCACTTAAAGCTCATGTGGATCGTATGTTGAGCCACATTTTGATTTACTGAACCGATGTATCCAACAGTTGTCCAGAGAATCTACCAGGACCTGAAACAAACTCTCTAAACTTATAAATCACCCTCAGCCTTCCAGACACTGGAAATACGATGACTTCACCTATATTTCCCTATGATTTATGGTTTATTTCACCCATATTTCCATAGTCATTATGGTTTATTTCACCTATATTTCCCTACTGATTATGGTTTATTTTTCATTAGGATCCCCATTAGCTGTGCCTTAAAGCTAATCCAATTTAAATATGTAAATATACAAAATAAAATAAATTCCCACATGCATCTCAGACACATTAAAATTAAAATCATTACACATTACAGTCGTTGCAAACACCTTTTAAATTGATTAAACCTTATACATGAAAATATATTAAATTTTACACTGTTTACTTATTCAGTTCCTTTGTTAATTTGATCAAAAATTGTCATGAAAACTGTGCAGAGCTGATGTTCTGCCCCATGGGACCTCATTCTGGGGAAAAAAAAAGAAAAAAAGTCTAACAGTCAATGACGAAAGAGTTATTTTTTATCCTGTTGGAATTATGCATCACTTATACATATGATATTTGTCAATTTAAATGGTAATTGACCAGTCGAGAAAGTCACAGTTCATCGTTAAAACCGCTGAAGTATCAGACTGTGAAAATACATAAATATAAATTACACTGTAACTGTCTCTGATTACATGATCTGTTCACTGTTCTGCAGCTTCAACACGACCACAATGTAACTTATTTACACCTCCTTTAACTTTTCTACTTACTTTTTCAACAAAAACTTGAATATATGTTTGTGTGATTGGTATCACATGCAGCAGTATGATGTAGTCCACTGAGTCATTTCACAATAAAATAGTTTCTTTACTATCTTACCATAAACTGCATACATATTATATTTTAAATTAACAAACATTTATGTGTAAATGGTGACTAATTAATTTATTTATCTCCTGCATTGAAATCATAGTAAACTGGAAATATTTGAAGAAAAAAAAAAAAATTAGTAAATAAATGTAAATAAGAATATGTTCTCCATTGCTGCCTGGGTAAATAAAGGTTAAATAAAATAAATAAAAAATAGTAGTGGGTTCTTTACTGGGATAAGATAAGATAAGATAAGACCTTATATTAATGCTTCTTGCTTATGTGATGAACTCAAAGTGTGAGATCACATTTGTGAAATTTAGATTTTGTTCTCATTTGATGCAGCAAAACCAATATTTCATTGACATTGTGAATTTAACCCTTTCATGCATGAAATATTAGAACCTTAGCGAGATTTTTTTTTTCCTGAGTGTTTTTATTCCTCTTTAGGCGTGAAAAAAACAGTGCAACTGAAATGTTTTTCAATCAACAAAAATGTCCACTCAGCTGTACACTGTGTCTTTAATTTCTGAAGGTTAAGAAACCATCATCAGAAAATGATATACAGTGCAAACCTATGAAATAAAACATTTTTAATGCAGCCAATTCGGTGTTTTCTTACATTTTAACATACTCTAATATTAGTTTTTACTCACTTCATGGAGAAATATGCACAAAAAAAAAAACAAAACAAAAAAACTGTTTGATTAAGAAAACTGTTACTACCAGTCTAATAACAGTTAGCAAATATTTACATTCAAACAGTTAGTGCAGATCAGGTTTATCCAGAACAGCAAAGTTACAGTCATGATATGAATATCAGTGTATTATGGGATGATGCATGAGCGTCCACTGTGTTGGCTGATATGGAACTAAAACAACAAAACCCATGAATATACAATAGAACAGCTGCAGAATGGCCGTAGCCATAGCCATATTAATTTAAACTGATTTCATATAAACTCAAACAGATTAGTAACTGATACAAAGACATTGTTACAAATATTAAATTATTTAACTAGTAGTATTGTGACTGCCTCCGCCGCTACCGCTGCCACAATAATTCTAGCAAATTAGGCTACTGGTATTATTAAATATTTTTGTATTATTACAACAATTATTATCTTTCCCCCTCACTCTGCCCCCTCTCTCTTTCTCACTTTCATTTACACCCCCCTCTTCCCCTTCTCCCCTATATGGTTAGTGCTATTTACATCTATGATCATTTTCTTTGTAATATGACATTGTTGTTGTTGTTGTCTTGTCAATATCTCGTCATTGTTGTTGTTTTTGGTTGTTTGTTTGTTTATTTGTTTGAGTTTCCCTTTGTTTATGTGTTGTTTTCTGTCACATTCTCTTGTTAACTATTACTAATAAAAAAACAAACAAACAAACAAAACAAACAAACAAAAAAAGAACAGCTGCAGAATAACTGTTCCACTGTAGTGACCACTATGCATGAAAGGGTTAAAGAAGAATATATTTTTATATTACGTTAGTTAAAGGAAAAGGGGTTCATTAAGAGAAGTGAGGGCGGAACCAATGTGATCAGGTGGTGTTTCACCCGGGTTCCTTTACGTGTGGGTTTCCTCTCCGCTTGAGGGCAGTTGGGAAGAGACAGATAGTGGTTCGTGTCTTCACTCCGAAGAGCATTTCACCTGCTGCTTTTTCAGGTCAGTACACTTTGAAAAAACACACAAAAGTAACACTGAAAAGCTAGACGTTTTATAACCGAAATGTAATAGACTTTGTTTATGTATTTGAGTTAACGAGGATGATTTAACGAGACGCGCGGAACGTCCGCGACGCATTGTTTCTTTAAATGGCGGATGCAGCTGTATTTTTTTGTTTCCCCAACTTATAGAGGATTATGAACATACGTCACTTCCCCTTTGGGCCACGCCACTCTAAGTCAGAATGAGTGGCAAAAACCAAACGGTGTCCAGTTGAGTTGAGCTACCTAGCGCTACTGAGCATGCGCATGCCCCTAAGCATTTTCAACAGTTGCAAATGCCCATCGATTTGTGCTTCCCCCAAGGCCAGAAGTGAGTCATATTTTTGTAAGTATATTTCTTTAATAGTGCCTTTTGAGCAGTAAGCATGGAAGCAATTACACTGGGTTACAACAAAAAAATGTTTTTTTGCAAGTTGTCTAGGTTTTTTTTTCAACTGAATTAGGACCATTTTGCACCGCTAAATCCAAAAATGACATCTGTTTTTTCTCAATCAGGTCAGGTTTTTTTTTTGCTAATTTGATTTTGAAAAATTTGATCTTCTCACAAAATTGATGACATGTTTGGTGACTTTATCAGTGATTTTTTTATATAGTTCTCACTAGGGCTGCTCGATTTTGAAAAAATAATAATCACGATTATTTTAGCAATAATTGAAATCACGATTATTAATTATTTGTTAACCTAAAAGTTGTTTATTTTTTTTCTTGCAAAACAATGGAAAATATACATAAACATAAATAAAGCTTTTAAACACTAAAACAAAGTATGTTCACTTGTGTACGAAACAAAAAAAACTTTGAATGCAAATAAGTATACTGTAAATTTAAGTATGTCCCCTTTTGTAAACAAATAGTGTACTGTAATTAAACTGCTATAGATTTGCCATTAGCAATAAGAAAAAAAAACTCATGTGATGTGCAAATTATAAATTCAAGTATGTTCAACGTAGTATCAGCTGGTTGTAAAATGATGTCTTGAAGGCAAAACACAGTGTTTGTCCAGTGTTTTCCACCATATGTCTGAAGCCCCAGTTGTCAGTGGTGTTAATGGAGCACATACCTTTAACCAGGTAATGACCAATGGAGTCTGTTATCTTTTGGTGTCTCTCCAATGTTGATGCGTAGGGAGTTTGCAGCGTAAAGAGATTCGGAGATTGAAGATTGCATTGCGGACGAAGTTGTAGACGGAGTTGTTTTTTTTTGTGTGTTGGTTTTTCATCAGATTATCATAAAGGTGGCGGTGGTTCAGCTTTAGATGGTTCAAAGGTTTGTTGTGTTAGCGGTCGGTGCGGACACAACTACCAAACACTTTTGCATGTGATGAGTTTTTGCTCTTCATCTCATCAAACCCAAAGTGATTCCATACAGTTGAATTGGACTTGCCTTTTTTGTTTACCCAAGCGCTTCTGCTGTGATTCTCCTGCCATGTTTCCAGACCGCTAGGTACAACTGTCCTGGTGGGGTGGACCTGCCAGCTAGCTGGAAGCTATAGCTTAGAGGGGGGCGGGGCAGAGCAGCTCATGGTAGCTTGCGTGCGCGTGAATTAAAACAACTCAAAATTAATAATCGTTTTTTCTCGATTACATAATTTTTGTAATCGTTGCGTGTAATAATCGAAATTCAATTACGATTTCGATTATTACACGCAACGATTACAAAAATTATGTAATCGAGAAAAAACGATTATTAATTTTGAGTTGTTTTAATTCACGCGCACGCAAGCTCCCATGAGCTGCTCTGCCCCGCCCCCCTCTAAGCTACAGCTGCCAGCTAGCCGGCAGATCCTCCCCAAGAGGAAAGTTGGACCTAGCGGTCTGGAAAAACGGCAGGAGAATCACAGCAGAAGGCTTGGTAAACAAAAAAGGCAAGTCAAATTCAATTGTATGGAATCACTTTGGGTTTGATGAAGAAGACGAAGAGCAAAAACACATCACGTGCAAAAAGTGTTTGGTAGTTGTGTCCGCACCGACCGCTAACACAACAAACCTTTTTAACCATCTGAAGTTTAACCCACCGCCCACCTTTATCATATTCTTTATCTTATGAAAACTAAAACGCAAAAAAACAACTTCGTCCGCAATGCAATCTTGAGTCTCCGAATCTCTTTACGCTGCATCTCCCGTATTAACCTAACCTAACCCGTATAACCCTAACGTACGTATTCTACAGGGTTGTCCCATAAGTCTGCATACATAGGAAAAATAAACGTTTCTTGACATAAACCATTTTTATTTCTAGAATATGCTCTATATGACTGCCATTTTGTCAGGAACACATTTCAATGCGTGTCCTCCACTGCTGAAGAACTATAAAGAAGAAATATAAAGAAATACATGTTAGAACCATATGTATTATGTCTTCTATGTATGGAGACTTATGGGACACCCTGTAGATGGCTGATGTATACAGAAGGCCTGAACTGAAACCTCACAGCACGCCACTGAATTTACTATGTTTCATACTACATTGAACATACTTGAATTTATAATTTGCACTTTACGTGAGGTTTTTTTTTTTTTTTTATTGCTACAGTTCTATGGCAAGTCTATAGCAGTTTAATTCCAGTGCACTATTTGTTTACAAAAGGAAACATACTTGAATTTACAGTACACTTATTTGATTTCAAAGATTTTTTTGTTTCGTACAAAAGTGAAAATACTTTGTTTTAGTGGTTAAAAGCTTTATTTATGTTTAAAGAGTATATTTTACATTGTTTTGCAAGAAAAAAATAAACAACTTTAAGGTTAACAAATAATCGTTTTTAATAATCGTGATTTCAATTATTGCTAGAATAATCGTGATTATTTTTTTTTCTATAATCGAGCAGCCCTAGTTGAGTGTAATAATCGAAATCGTAATTGAATTTCGATTAATTGCACAGCCTTAGTTCTCACCCAAAATAGGTTTTAAGACAAAAAATATAATTTTCTAACAGGATTCCTGTTAGGTACAATGGTGTATTCACCGCAGATGTAGCAGAATACGTCAGGCTTAGTTTTGCAAGATCTTCTCGTTGAAGCCTTTTCATTCACCTGTAAAATAAAAAAAAACATTAATCATAAATTGGCAAAAGTAAAATCTTCAGAACTCGTTTATTGCAAGAAATATGAAATAATTTTGTATCATATGATGTGAAAATGCCCATAAATGTAAGCAAGAATGTTAAAAAGCCAATATGTAGCATAGTTCAGAAAGTTGACCTGATTGAGCAAAATTAATGTGATTTTTGGATTCAGCACACCAAAATTATCCTAAATCAGCTCAAAAAATTTAAACAATAAATTTGTTGTCGACCAGTGTTATGTGCACGAAAGATAGATGTAGAATATTGACGTTAGATGATAATAGTATAAGGAAGTTCTCATTGTATGATATAGCGTTAAGTACATGGGTCAGGTGGATGTTAATGGCGTTTAGATTATTGTTTAAGTTAGTTCAACAGACGCCAAAAATGGTAGCTTACCATGTAACTGACTAAATCTATGTTAACAATTCCTGTAAGCAATTACATGTACACGAAGGATAGACGCAGAATATTGAAGTGAGATGATAACGTAAATTATGGTGTTTCTATACTAGGAGCTTTATTTAATAGAAGTTATAAGCCTGTCGAAATGAGCTTCCTCTACCCATATTCAGATGAATAAGGAAATACTGGTGTTTTTTTTTTCACTGCGATGAACTGGCGACTTGTCCAGGGTGTACCCCGCCCTTGCCCCTATGTAGCTGGGATAGGCTCCAAGCGACCCCCGTGACCCTAGTGAGGATAAAGCGGGTTCAGAAAATGAATGAATGAATGAATGAATGGTGTTTTTCTACAGTCGAAGCATTATTTCCTTTTCAAATAGGCGTGTCGAAATGTAAAGTAGCATGTTTTGACGGGGTAGCGTCAATCGATAGACGTCGCTGTCGATATAAGCTACTGGTAGCTAGGGCTGCTCGATTATAGAAAAAAAAAAATCACGATTATTTTAGCAATAATTGAAATCACGATTATTAAAACGATTATTTGTTAACCTTAAAGTTGTTTATTTTTTTTCTTGCAAAACAATGTAAGATATACTCTTTAAATATAAATAAAGCTTTTAACCATTAAAACAAAGTATGTTCACTTTTGTACGAAACAAAAAAATCTTTGAATGCAAATAAGTATACTGTAAATTCAAGTATGTTTCCTTTTGTAAACAAATAGTGCACTAGAATTAAACTGCTCTAGACTTGCCATAGAACTGGAGCAAAAAAAAAACTCACGTCAAGTGCAAATTATAAATTCAAGTATGTTCAGTGTAAATTCAGTGGCGTGCCGTGAGGTTTCAGTTAGGTTAATACGGGAGTTGCAGCGTAAAGAGATTCGGAGACTGAAGATTGCATTGCGGACGAAGTTGTAGACGGAGTTTTTTTATGCGTTTTAGTTTTTCATAAGATTATGATAAAGGTCGCGGTGGTTAAACTTTAGATGGTTAAAAAGGTTTGCTGTGTTACCGGTCGGTGCGGACACAAGTACGAAACACTTTTTGCACGTAATGGGTTTTTGCTCTTCATCAACCCAAAGTGATTCCATACAGTTGAATTTGACTTGCCTTTTTTGTTTACCAAGCACTTCTGCTGCGATTCTCCTGCTATTTTTCCAGACCGCTAGGTACAACTTTCCTCTTGGGGTGGACCTGCCGGCTAGCAGGCAGCTGTAGCTTAGAGGGGGGCGGGGCAGAGCAGCTCATGGTAGCTTGCGTGTGCGTGAATCAAACAACTCAAAATTAATAATCGTTTTTTCTCGATTATATAATTTTTGTAATCGTTGTGCGTAATAATCGAAATCGTAATCGAATTTCGATTAATTGCACAGCCCTACTGGTAGCTTACTTCGACGGAGCAGCTCAACTCGACAGAACACCGGCTCAACATGACGGAGCACAACAGTAACTACAGCGAGACCAGGAAAAATGAGGAATATAACATGAAATTAAAGACAATTGGACTGGACACGGATCCATACAAGCATGAACTGCTAATATGATTAAGACATCCTGTTTGACGTTAATAGACTTTTACACAAACAGATCACTGTTACTGTCCAGGCGTATGTTAGTCCGAACATATGATCAAAAAGACAATCCAGTCAAATCTGTGGTGTAAGTTGTTGTGCATCTGGACACAGGCTGTCGTCCCTTGACTCGTCTCAGACTTTCCTTCCCTTCCTCTGGACGTCTCCTCTCAAACCCACCCGGTCCCTCCCAGTTGACGCCGTCACGTGTCCCTCCAGGTCCCACCGATGCCGGATGAAACCAATACCTTTGGATTCCATTCAACCAAATGTGTGCAGACCTTGGCCCGTGACATCCAGATGACACAGTTGCCACAGTTGTGCTTCTAAAATTTCCAGCGTGGATAGCACTCGTAAATACTCCGCGGACAGTTCGACTGGTGGACAGCTGCTTTTCCAATGCAGCTCCGTCCTCCAGATAATGGTTTTTGAGTCACTGGTGCTTTTCTTCACAGTGGACACCGGGAACCAGGTACAGATTTAATCCATCTTGTCAGGAATCCCACAGTGAAGGTAGAAAACCCACACAGACGGAACATTTATCATGACCGCTGACATTTGGTGAGTTTGTGCACGCTAAATAAAAAGATCACGCAGTAGCTCTGTTATCTCCAACATGGGAACATAATTACCGCTACTGTTCTGTGTTCTAGGAAACAAAAGGACATGTTCTAGTACACAGAACACTGGAGCAGAAGGACTGGGGTTAGATTAGATCAGCTTCAACAACACTTTATTTCACATGTTCCAAGTCACTGTTAATATTGTGACTGTTCCCTAAACCTAAACCTAACCTTAATCCCTAACCCCAAACCTAACCCTTAATCTTAACCCCAACCCCTAACCTTAACCCCTAACCCCAAACCTAACCCCAACCGCTAATCTTAACCCCAACCTCTAACCTTAACCCCTAACCCCAACCCCTAACCCATAACCCCAACCCCTAATCTTAACCCTTAACCCCAACCCCTAATCTTAACCCCTAACCCCTAATACCAGCCCCTAACCCCTAATCATAACCCCAACCTCTAACCTTAACCCTAACCCATAACCCCAACCTCAAATCTTAACCCCTAACCCCAAACCTAACGCTAACCCCAACCCCAATCCCTAATCCCAAACCCCTAACCCCAACCCCTAACCCCTAATCTTAACCTTAACCCTTAACCTCTAGCCCAAACCCCTAACCCCAACCCCTAACTTTAACCCCTAACCCCAACCCCAAACCTAGCCCCAGCCCCTAACCCCTAATCTTAACCCCAACCTCTAACCTTAACCCCTAACCCATAACCCCTAACCCCTAATCTTTACCCCAACCCCTAACCTTAACCCCTAACCCCAAACCTAACCCCAACCCTAAACCTAAACCCTAACTCCTAACCCTAACCCTTTAACCCCTTGATGTGTTTGTGGTGAGTGTTCTGAATGTATGATTTATTCTAGAAATCCATAAAAGTTCAAACATTCGCTCAGGTCAGTGCATCTTTTGGTAATTGGGTTTTCTTTTCGGAAACAAAAGAAAAAATAGTGGTTAATTTATTTTAAAATAGATGAATTAAAATTGAATTTCAAGGTGTTTTTTTTTTTTTCAGTGTCAAAACTGATAAACCACATTTATAAAAAGGGATTGATTTTTGTTTTCTCTTCCCAATAACAAAAAATAAAGTTACAACCTGACAAAAATGGAAAAATGGACCAAAAATGCCTTTTTTTTTTTTCATTTTCTGAGACCGCATGTGGTCATTTTCAAGGAAAAAGCGTTAATGCCTTAGTCACAAAGATTTGTACAAACAATGGGTTTGTATGAATCTTCCAGTTTGTACAAAATCTGGACATCGTAGACATGCTCCCTCCATGAATGTCTACGAACTCCAGATTTCGTACGAACTGGAAGGTTCAGCTGATCACCACTCAGCCCACAGTCATCTATGACAGGAAAACAATCTGTCTGTGGAGGTTCACCTGGACTGGGATTAAAACGACTTCAGACCCTGGAAATGAAGCGATTCAGAAATACATGTGGTTTATGCTCTTTGTTTTTCTCCTCTCATCTCCTCATTTTTCCTCCCCCCTTCCTCTTTTCACCTCCTCTTCTCCTCTCCTTTCCTTTCCTCTCTCCTCCTCCTCTCTCCTCTCCTCCCTCCCCTCCTCTCCTCTCCTCTGCTCCTCCTCTCCTCCTCTGCTCCTCCCCTGCTCCTCCTCCTCTCTTCTCCTCTCCTCCTCCTCTCCTCTCCTCCCTCCTCTCCCTTCCTCTCCGCTGCTCAGTTCCCCTCCTTTCTCTTCTCGTCTCCTCCTGTCCTCTTCTCCTTTCCTCTCCTCCTCCTCCTCCTCCTCCTCTCCTCTCCTCTCCTCATTTCCCCTCCTTTCTCCTCTCCTCTTTTCTCCTCTCCTCATTTCCCCTCCTTTCTCCTCTCCTCCTCTCCTCCTCCTCTCCTCTCCTCCCCTCCTCTTCTCTCCTCCTCCTCTCCCTTCCTCTCCTCTCCTCATTTCCCCTCCTTTCTCCTCTCCTCTCTTCTCCTCTCCTCTTCTCCTTTCCTCTCCTTTCCTCTCCTCCTCCTCTCCTCCCCACTCCTCCTCTCCTCTCCTCCTCTTACTCTCCTCATTTCCCCTCCTTTCTCCTCTCCTCTTTTTTCCTCTCCTCCTCTCCTCCTCCTCTCCTCATTTCTCCTCCTTTCTCCTCTCCTCTCCTCTCCTCTCCTCTCCTCTCCTCTCCTCTCCTCTCCTCTCCTCTCCTCTCCTCTCCTCTCCTCTCCTCTTCCTGCTCCTCCTCCTCCTCTCCTCTCCTCTGTCCTTATGGCTCTTCATACCAGCTGGTTTCACTGTCATGTGTTTGCCAACACCAGGCCGCTGAACACTGATCACTCAATCCTCGGCTGTCCAAATATTTCAGACTGTTTCCATATCAGACCTGAATCATTGGAAACTCCACAACATCTCTTATTCATGGTTGCTATAAATTATTCTCCCTGATATGAGCTCCAGTCACGTAAGGCGAATCAGGAGACTGTGGCACATTTTGATGGAGGAAAGAGAAAGAGAAATGAATAGACAGACAGCGCTGGAGAAAAAAACGAGACGAGCAGAAGGTCAAGAGGGTCGTCCGAGAAGTTAACAGGCATTATTTACCATCAGTTATTCTGTGTTTACATATTATTTTAATAAACTTTACATTATATGTATCAGGCCTCATAGTGAACTCAACACTCAAACCATGGATGTCCAAATTAGTGCCTCATTTATGACACTTTATAAAATCAATGTGCATCTGTTTTTTTGCAAATAAATGTAGATTAAATTAAAAAGATATAATACCATTAAACACTTCAGTCAAATGACCAAAATTATGGTCAATTTTGCCTACATTTAGATGGAAATATTCACATTTCTTTCAGAAAAGTCACAAATATTTATGTAAATATTACAAATAAATACATACAAAAACATTTACTATATATATATATATATTTATTGTCAGGTAGTGTTGCAGTGAAACAGATGCACATTATGATAAACTGATGTAAAAGTATAAAGGAAATGGCTTGAGCTTTTGGGAAAAAAAGACTGGAGTAATCTTACTTTATTTTAAATCTCATATATTTAACCAGATGAAATCCACTTTATTGAAAATGAAAATGTATTGCAAATGTATTTTCCAAGACTGACCAGGCCAAAAAAATAGCACAGACATAATTATTGTAATAAATGAATACAGATAAAAAAAATTAAAATTTTCACGCACACAAATACAAATAAATGCAATACTCTTATATATGATAAAAGAGAATTAAATAAGTTCAAGAATGAGTTCAATGATTCTGAATCAGTTACATTCACCAAAAGGAAAATTAAGTCAGGCTTTTAAAATAGACTTCATCCAAAATAAAAATAGTGATAAAACAATAAAATATTCATGTAAAGTAACAGGTTCTGACAGTTTCAGGTCCTTCTGTAAATCAGCTCATACCGTCTGTGGAAACGAACATTTGTAGGATTTTTCTGGGAACACAGGTCATATTTCTTTGGGTTTTTACACATGCATCTACAAAGATAAAATGGAAGTAGCCCAAGGAGTGATTTATAAATAAATGCTAAACCCATGTCAGAGCCTGTGGACACGCACAAATGAAAACTTGGCAGTGGCAGGTACTGAGTTTTCAACAGACAGTAATAAAAGTATAATAGTGGTAAAGAGTATCCTAATACTTAAGGTGCATTTGGAGCAGTTCACCACAATCCAACAAAGGGAAAAAAAGCAGCAAAAATGAGACGTTTTCTTGCGAGCAAAACAAAACAAAAAAATTATAAATGATATATATTATTTCTCCATCTACATAACTTTAATAAAAATATTTGGTCATGTTTTTAATAAATTGAAGTTATTATAAGGACAAAACTTTAAAACTGTATTATGTTAAAATGTTAATAATTTATTTTATGCCCACATTATTTATTATTTTAGATCCACAGTATTATTTATATATATATATATATATATATATATATATATATATATATATATATATATATATATATATATATATATATATATATATATATATATATATATATATATATATATATATAAAAGTAAAAATAATAATGATTATTATTATTATTATCATTATAATCATTAGACAAAATAATGGCAGGAACACTAGGGGTGCAACCACTGGTAATTGTAAAATCACATATTGAAAAAGACCTCTATGGGACAGTCAGTGTTCTCTATAAAAGGCTTTCAAATGTGGAACACACTGAACACAGAAAGAAAATTAACACAAGATATAAAAACTTTAAACAAAAGTGTCAAAGGCTGGCTAAAGTAAAATCAGAGATGTGGGCATTTTTAACAATTCTGATTTTACTGTAATTTTATGTCACTTTTATGTGATTCTAAATATTTACATATGTGTACTCTTGTTTATATATATATATATATATATATATATATATATATATATATAATTTGTTAAAGCACTTGTGATTGTACATTGTCATTCTATGCAATCTTCAATGTTTTTTCTTTTTCTTTCTTTCTTTCTTTCTTTCTTTCTTTCTTTCTTTCTTTCTCTGCTAAAAGCCTGACTAGGGACTGGAGATGGAAACTAGCAATAGCAATATTCTCTTTGTGTGAATAATAATAATAATAATAATAATACTAATAATAATAATAATGATAATAATAATTATTATTATTATTATTATTATGTTAAATTCATCACAATCACAGGAACCTGTCAAATATTTCTTGGCCTTGGTATTTATTTAGTTAAAATATCCAACAACAGCCAAAAGTGTCGTTGCTTTAAAACCTAAAATATTCAGGTTTCTTTAGGTGAAACATTCAGGACTTGAGCCTAAAGCCCCCAACGCCTCATTCTACATATGGTAAGAAGATTTCCCTCTGAAATACAACATGTAAATATCAGTTCAATAATCATATTTTTGGACACCTACCGGGAATTCAAGGAAATGTAGGTTTCGAACTGACATAATAATACTTTCCATTTATCAAACTGAAGCTCATATTATGACTCGTCCATCCCAGCGGTGTCGACATGACATTTATATGACGGAAACATATCTCGTGGTTCTTGAGTTTCTCTGATTAAATGCACAGATTGTAATAAAAGTGCTGACAAACAGGATCAGCTGATAGGTCGTGTACCTTCGTGTAACCTGCGCTGGGTGGATATTATTCCGCGTTGGCTTGTGTTTACACTGAAACAGAAAGTGGAAGCTGCTGCATTTATCCATTCACTTCATCAGTATCATCCCGTTGTGAGGAAACGCCTTTGTCTTGCGTTTCCACCTCTGCACTGTAAACACATTCAAGGTTATGTTTGAACAAGGAGTGCGGCGGCAGGTCAGCCTCATAATAAATCAGCTCCCTGCTTGGTTTTGTATTGTGTATTATTGTTGAACCTGCCATAGTTGGGCACTTAAAGCCTCTGATCCATAGAGAAGTGCTGCTGTGTGTCACAGTGATGGATATAGTCATTACTATGCCCTCCTTGTCTCTGCATCTGTCCTTCACTTCTCCGACTTGTGGGGTTTGTTTTCTCTGCACATATCACTTAAAAAAAAAAAAAAAAAAAAAGAAAAGAAAACATGCATGTAACTTCACCTCTCCAGAAAATACAGATGAATGAAAAATCTAGAAAATACGCGTCGAATAAAAATGTTTGATTTATTAACATTGGAGCTGTCAGAACGTGCTCTATACCACAGGTGTCAAACATGCGGCCCGGGGACCAAAACCGGCCGCGGAAGGTTCCAATCTGGCCCATGGGATGAATTTGCAAAGTGCAAAATGCAAAAATTACCCTGAAGATATTAACAGTCAAAGGTATCAAACTCAAAAATAATAGCACAATAACCTAGAAATAATGACTCCAAAATTTCTTCTTGGTTTAATGTGAGAAAAGTAATATGCCAGCAACACCAATTTTTTCTCTTTGATTTATTGCAAAGAACAATAAATTCTGATATCCTTTAACAATAAAATGTCAATAACCGGTACCAGAATGTCTAAAGAAAAATAAGTGCAGTTTTAACGATCTTCTGCCTGTTTTGTGTCTTGGTAGATCTGATCTGTAAAGCACAGGTAGAAATTATAAATCGAGGCATAATATTGATAAAATTGCACTTATTTTTCTTCAGAAATTTCTGTTTTTTCCATTTATTCTCGTCTTTTTTGTTTTGAATAGAAATAGTTTCATCATTCAATGTTATTTTTTGCATCTAAAAAATTTAGAGTTGTCATTATTTATAGGTTATTATGCTATTATTTTACTGGTTCAGGCCCGCTGGAGATCAGATTGGGCTGAATGTGGCCCCTGAAAGAAAATGAATTTGACACCCCTGCATTATACCTAAAAGCACTAAAGAGGTAAAATTTACCCCCCAAATAATTAAATAAATCTATGATCTTTCAGGATAAATCTTCCAAATTGTTTTTTGTTTTTCACAGTGAAGCATGTTTACAGCTGAGCCAAAGGGAGATTGTTAATCCAAGTTGTGTTCCGTGTTCCATATTGGGTTTTGTTGGTTTTACACTGGAAAAATCAAAATCTTACCGAGTGTATTTTTCTCATTTCTAGTCAAAATATCTCATCACACTTAAAATAAGACGTAATCACCTAAAGAGAAAATCTAGAAAATACGCATAGCATAAAAATGTTTGCTTTATTAACACAAGAACTGTCAGAAGATGCTCTATACCACAGGTGTCAAACATGCGGCCTGGGGCCAAAACCGGCCCGCCAAAGGTTCGAATCTGGCCCATGGGGTGAATTTACAAAGTGCAAAATGCAAAAATTACCCTGAATATATCAACAGTCAAAGGTATCAAACTTAAAAATAATAGCACAATAACCTAGAAATAATGACTCCAAATTTTCTTGGTTTAATGTGAGAAAAAGAATAGGATTTTATGCCTCTAAATAATGGCAACACCAATTTTTTCTCTTTGATTTATTGCAAAGAACATTCAATTCTGATATCCTTTAAGAATAAAATGTCAATAACCGGTACTGGAATGTCTAAAGAAAAATGAGTGCAATTTTAACAATATTCTGCCTGTTTTGTGTCTTGGTAGATCTGATCTGCAATGCACATGTAGAAATTATAAGTCGAGGCATTATATTGATAAAATTGTACTTATTTTTCTTCAGAGATTTCAGTTTTTTCCATTTATTCTCATCTTTTTTTGTTTTGGATAGAAATAGTTTCATCATTTAATGTTATTTTTTGTGTATAAAAAATTTAGAGTTGTCATTATTTATAGGTTATTATGCTATTATTTTACTGGTTCAGGCCCACTGGAGATCAAATTGGGCTGAATGTGGACCCCTGAAAGAAAATGAATTTGACACCCCCGCACTATACCTAAAAGCACTAAATAGGTCAAATTTACCCCCCCCCCCAAATAATTAAATAAATCTATGATCTTTCAGGATAAATCTTCCAAATTCAGGTCAGTTTATCGAAGTCAGATATTCTTTTTTTTTTTTTTTTTTTTTTTTTTTTTACAGTGAAGCGTGTTTACAACTGGGCCAAAAGGAGATTGTTTATCCACGTTGCGTTGTGCAACTTGGATTTTGTTGGGTTTTGTTGGTTTTACACTGCAAAAATCAAACTCTTACCAAGTGTATTTTTCTCATTTCTAGTCAAAATATCTCATCACACTTAAAATAAGACATAATCACCTAAAGAGAAAATCTAGAAAATACACATAGAAGAAAAATGTTTGATTTATTAACACTAGATCTGTCAGAAGATGCTCTATATCTAAAAGCACTAAATGGGTCAAATTATTAAATAATTTTATTAAATAAATCTAAGAAATGAGCTTTCAGGATAAATCTTCCAAATTCAGGTCAGTTTATCGAAGTCAGATATTCCTTCTTTTTTTTTTTTTTTTTTTTTTTTTTTTACAGTGAAGCGTGTTTACAACTGAGCCAAAAGGAGATTGTTTATCCACGTTGCGTTGTGCAGCTTGGATTTTGTTGGGTTTTGTTGGTTTTTCACTGCAAAAATCAAACTCTTATCGAGTGTATTTTTCTCATTTCTAGTCAAAATATCTCATCACACTTAAAATAAGACATAATCACCTACAGAGAAAATCTAGAAAATACTACTATTAGATCTGTGAGAAGATGCTCTATACCTAAAAGCACTAAACGGGTCAAATCCCCCCCCCCCCCCCACACACACAATTTCTTTAATCATCTCATGTGTTTAGTTCATCTGATTTTATAATTAAAGTATCTTCAACTGCACAAGTCACTTTGCATAAACATCAGAATAATTCAATGTAAAATCACACTGAAAATAGGACTTTTTTTTCTATATCTCAGTTTTAAATGACTTGATATGTCTTTCAGGTTACACACACACACACACACACACACACACACAAAAAAAAATTGATGTCTTGAAAGATCTGGAGAAAATCTATAAAACTAACGCGTTGAGCACAAGTTCTAGATCCTCTGATCCAATTCATTCCTTTACGTTCTTGGTAAATTCCACTGGTATTTTCAGTTGAATAACCTCTCCACTGACATGTCTGTTTCTAAACATGAAAATTGACACCATGGCAACGTGGCCCCATTGTTTATCTGTTGCTAGGTAACCCACTTCAATGATGATTCTATGATTGTAAGGCTACTGTATTCCAAAATTACTTATATCTCCCAAAATATTGGTCCTATCAACTTGCCGTTTTTGCTAGTCTCTTCCTTGACCATAAATACATAAATATAACAAACTGCAGCAGTCAGCTCTGTACAGATTTTGTGTGATGCCCGAGACACACAGACCACAAAGAGTCCACTGTGCTGGAATTAAGCAAATTTCCCAATGGAACAAATGAAAATTATCTTGGTAAGACTTCTTGAAATAAGAATTTCAAGCTCTATTGTCCAAAAATTAGTTCTTATATCTCACTGAAAAGTTACTCTTTAGGCGATTATGTCTTATTTTAAGTGTGATGAGATATTTGGACTAGAAATGAGAAAAATACACTTGGTAAGATTTTAGATTTTTGCAGTGCATATTTAGAATGTTGCCCCTGCGACCCGGCCCTGGATAAGCAGTAGAAAATGGATGGATGGATGGATGGATGGATGGAGTGTATATTTAACCCTTTCATGCATGAATTATGAAAACCTTAATCAAGATTTTTTTTCCTGAGTGTTTTTATTCCTCTTTAGGCATGAAAAAAACACTGCGATTGAATTTTTTTAATGAACTGATTTTTCATGGAAATGCAAAAAATATCCACTATGAGTTTAATTTTTGAAGCAAAGAAACATGCATTTACTCATATTCTGTGTGAAAACTATGAAATAATTTTTTTTAATGCTGCTAATCTGATGTTTTGTCACATTTTAACATACTCTAATATTAGTTATTACTCACTTTATGGAGATAATATTAAAAAAAAAAAAAAAAAAAATTGTTTAAAAAAAAAAAAAAAGTTAATTACAGTCTAATAACAATAACAAGAAATTGACTTTACTGCAGATCAGGTTTATCCAGAACAGCAAAGTTACAGCGATGGTACGTCTGCTTTATTGGCTGATATGGAACTAAAACAATAAAATCCATGAATATATAAGATAACAGCTTTGAATAGCTGTCCACTGTAGTGACCACTGTGCATGAAAGGGTTAATTTTACCACTCCAGAAAAGACGACTCTTAGGCCCAACCAACAAGAATTCCCTCAGATGGTAGAACCCATTGAATCTACTGCGATGTAGAGGCTGCGCTGTCAGATGGATGGAGAATGAATGCATGAAGAAGATTAGATAAATGACAGATAAGTGTTCAAAGTATTTTTCCCATCCAACCAGCCCCAACCTGAGACTGACATGAGCCGGCCCATCGGGAATCCTCCCGAATGTCCAGATTAGCCACTATAGGCCTCAGTTTAAATATTCATTGCATTTCTCCACAGATTTCCTTTTTTTCCTTTTTCCAACAATAGAGACGACTGCTGTTTAGGCAGTTCAGACTAGACTTTCACTCCACAACAAGTAGGACTATCATATCAGACGATGTAAAACCACCTCCGTTTATCCCCTGCAGGCCCTCAAGTGATCACACACTTTCCCGGGTGCTGAGGCACATCTGTTGTCCAACACTTTCTCCAGACTGTGAATTTGTTCCTTCAAAGAGTCCATGTGATGCATGGAGGGGCGGCATTGACCAAGGAGTGTTCCACTGCTAATGATGTCCAATGGGACAAAGAGACCACCAAACCACACACAAAAGAAACAGAGCTGGTGTTTACCCCGAAAAATCTGCACATGCAGGATGATAAACTGAGCAGACAACAGTATCTGGACAGAAAAATCAGCAGAAAAAGCCAAACGGTGGAAGATGAAACAATCTATTTAATAATTTCTGAAGGATTTTTATGAAAGAGGATTAAGGCCACTGGAAAAAAAAAAAATAAATAAGGTTCAATATATATTTTTTGTTATGAGAAAATAGTATTCTGAGAAAAAATGACTGAATTCTGAGAAAAACGTCAGAATTCTGAGGGGAAAAAGTCAGTATACTGAGATTAAATTCAGAATTCTGAGGAAAAGGTCAGAATTCTGAGGGGAAAAAAGTCAGTATTCTGAGATTAAATTCAGAATTCTGGGGAAAAAAAACGTCAGTATTCTGAGATTAAAGTCAGAATTCTGAGTAAAAAAAGTCAGATTTCAGACTTTTTTTTCCCCTCACAATTCTGACTTTAATCTCAGAACAGTAATAAAAAAAAAAATTTAATCAGAATTCTAAGATTAAAGTCAGAATTCTGAGAAAAAATTCAGAATTCAGACTTTTTTCTCAGAATTCTGACTTTAATCTCAGAACAGTAATAAAAACAAAGATTTAAAACAGTCAGAATTCTGAGATTAAAATCAGAATTCTGAGAAAAAAAGTCAGTATTCTGAGATTAGTCAAAATTCTGAGAAAAAAGTCAAAATTCAGACTTTTTTTCTCAGAATTCTGACTTTAATCTCAGAACAGTAATAAAAAAATGTTTAAAACAGAATTCTAAGATTAAAGTCAGAATTCTGAGAAAAAATTCAGAATTCAGATTTTTTCTCAGAATTCTGACTTTAATCTCAGAACAGTAATAAAAACAAAGATTTAAAACAGTCAGAATTCTGAGATTAAAATCAGAATTCTGACTTTTTCTTCAGAATTCTGACGTATTTCTCAGAACAGTATTAAAAAAATATTTAAAACGGTCAGGATTCTGAGATTAAAATCCAAATTCTGACTTTTTTCTCATAATAATAATAATAATAAAAAAAAAAATATTGGACCTTTTCTTTTTTTTTCTTTTTTTTTCCAGTGGCCCTAATCCTCTTCCGTAGACTTTAGCAGTGTGGTGTTTGTTTATTTATACAGTTTTATCAAAAAAGTGTCACAAACTTGCATTTGGAACGTTATTTTGCATTTTCAAACTTCTAGGCTTTCACAAACTCTCCAGTAAGTATTAGACAAGACAAAAAATAATAATAATAGTGACAGCTTTTCCAATAATTGCTTAGATTTTATGAACTAAACCCATTTGAAGGTGGCGTGCTAGCACATAATAAAAACAGAATTTATGATTAAACCTACACCACATAAGTCTTAAAGCCAGTACTTATAGATTCCATGCATTACTCTTTTTTTCTAAATTGAGATTATGCAGCACGGTGTAAAATATACAGCAGCAAAGGACTAATATATTTTATTCAATTTCATAATAAGATAGGCTCCATTCCCATGCGACCACACTGGTGTTTTTAATTGAAAATGGAAATTTCTCTATTTAAAGTCCTGATTATCATAGCAGGTGGAGAGCAATTAAAATAAATGAATGGTGATGTGCCTGTGTCCACGCAGTACAAAATGCTGGGGGCGTCTCAACCTGCATTTCTAAGCACCTACATCTACACGTCTTTCCGCTCTAATCATAGTTTTCATTTAACATTCGACCTACATTCAAAGAAGGTGGAGATAATGGAGTTGGACCGTTCACATGCACATCTGTACACACATGTACCCTGGGTTTAAAAAAAAAAAAAAAAAGGGGATGCTGTTGTGTCGGGATGTATTAAACAGCTGAGAATGCAGGAAACATAGAGCCAGTGTTATGTGGAGCATCTGTCACTCACATCATAAATCATCATCATCATCATCCTCATCATCATTATACAGACTCAAAAGTACACCCCCATAAACACACCAGGAGGAGAACAGGATGTCGGAAATTCCCAAAGAGGCACAAAATCTGAGTGTTTTATGGAAAGAAACTAGTGTTATGTGTTGGATTATGGGAATAAAATATGAAAATACTGAATATCATCAAACATCCATCCATCCATCTGCCCACCCATCTATCTATCTATCTATCTATCTATCTATCTATCTATCTATCTATCTATCTATCTATCTATCTATCTATCTATCTATCTATCTATCTATCTATCTATCTATCTATCTATCTATCTATCTATCTATCTGTCTATCCATCTATCCATCCATCCATCCATCCATCATGGGTGTGAATCTTATATTGTGGTAAACTCTTCTTTTTTTCATTTTGTTCTCCTATTAATGTCTTCCTATCTGTTTTTCATTGCTGTCTATTATTATAAAAGGGAAGTGGACTTTGTTTGTGCATGTGTGTGTGTGTCTCGGTCATCACACACAATCCGTACAGAGCTGACTGCTGCAGTTTGGCATAATTATGTATTTTTGGTCAAGGAAGAGACTAGCAAAAAACAGCAAGTTGATGGGACCAATATTTTGGGAGATATTAGTAATTTTGGAATATGATACCCTTACAATCACGTTGCTATGGCCAGAATTATGTAAGCGCTTTGGCGGTGACTGCTGGACAGATGTGGTACAGAACATATGAATAATCAAATATTCATGCTGGGAGACTGGGACACTGCCCCTCAGGGTCTGGATGTGGATTTTAAACCCCCCCCCCCCCTTTTCAAATCCCACCCTCAGTATTAATAATGCTGAAGTCCAGGATCTAGAACCTGTTCTTCCCCACGGGTCAATGCGCTAGTTATTAGTTTAATTCTGTTTTCTATTCAATGGGGTAATTTGTCTAAAGAAAAAGGCCTCAGTAGTGGATGGATAATTGAGTTAAAAATGTAAATGTAGATGTAATTAAATCTAACAAAATATAAATGTATACAAATTTGTTATAAATGCAAGTATGTAGATAATATTTAAAAGTGGATCAGTATACAGTAATAAGTTGCTCATCATGAACAGTGATAGAGTGCATGAAGAGGAGGAAATGTAGAGAAGACTCAAGTAATCAATGGTCATTCTTCAAAAAGAAAAAAAAAGCAGCAATGGATAGATAGATAGATAGATAGATAGATAGATAGATAGATACATACATACATACATACATAGATACATAGCTAGATACATAGATAAACAGCATAATCGACCCACCAGACGGTCCAATCCAGCCCATGGGATGAATTTATGAAGTGCAACAATTACACAGATTTTATAAGGTTATATATTAGATAATATATTTTTCAGTCCACATGCCTGTTAGTAAATGTTTGTGTAGTTGTAGATCTACTGTGATGATCTGTAAGTAGTAATGCAGATGTGTAAATGACAAACGGAGACAAAACACTGTTAAAATTCGGTTATTTTTCTTAAGAAATTTCAGGTTGTTCATGGTTGTTCTGGTTATTCACATTTAGGCGAAAGGACAAATGGTAAGTGTAATTGTTTACATAATGTAATTAAATTTTTTTCTGCACTAAAACAATCATTATTTATAGGTTATTATGCTTTGTTTTGTTTTATTTTATTTTACTGGTCTGGTCCAGTCAAATTGGTCTTAACTGGACCCTGAACTAAAATGAGTTTGACACTCGTGGCTTAAATGCTGTTGAATGTGTTGTTGTATTATGTCAGACCTTCCTTTTTCTTCTTACCTGCCAAAGCACTTTGTAAGCTGCTGTTTTTAAAAGTGCTAAGTTCTTATTCTGAAAATGAAAAGGCTATGAACTCACTTAGTTCATTATATGACATCAGTGGTTAAGTGTCTAAACTAGACGTTGATGCTTTTAAATCTTATTCTTCAGGTAGAAAATCTGCTGTGGTCTGCATTAGATTGTTTAAAGTATCCCCCTACCACTAAAAATCCAAAGCCTGACCTGTTTGATGGTGACGGTGGAGTCAGTAACATAGGACTGGCTTGTCTTTTGATTGGAGCATGTCTTGTTGACATCATTATACCCTTTAAACCAGGGGCGTCAAACTCAGTTTAGTTTAAGGGCCACATTCAGCCCAGTCTGATCTCACAAATAATAACATAACACAAACTGGAAAAACTGAAATTTATGAAGAAAAATAAGTGCAATATTAACAATACAATGCCTTAACTTTTTGTTTTCATACATGTGCATTACAGATCAGAGCTACAAAGACAAGAAACATTTAGTAACAGGCAGAATATTGTTAAAATTGTACTTAATTTTTTAAAAAAAATATTTAACCCATAAAGACCCAAACAACCACTGGAGACTAAAACCATCTACTGATATAAAATGTTTAATAACTATTGATCCACTAATTCTATCAATACATGTAAATAATTGGTGTAAAATACAGTTTGTCGTCTTTTCGTGGTCATCAGATATGACCCATTTGGACGTTCAGAGGCTCCGTAGTTACCATGGAAACACCGCCATCTTCTACAACACTGATTCACTAGTAAAACCCATGGAGTTGGATCAATGACAGTGGATGGACACACTTGGGTTTTTTTTTATATGTTACGAAAAATGAACAAAAATTATAAATAACGTGAAAAAAATAAGCCAAACATGTACAAAAATGAAGTAAAAAAGATTAAATTATGCATCAAAATGAACAAAAACAGCCAATGTGATCAATAAAATGAACAGAAATTAATAAGTAATTAAAATATTGATTCACAAGTAAAACCCATTGAGTTTGTTAAATAACAGCGGACGTAGATACTTGTTCTATGTTCAGTTAATGATATATTTGACTGAAAAAGTCACTTTTTCTTCAGTTTTCTCTGTTTTTCATATAATAACCTTTAAGTTTAATCTGATCTTTTGTGAACAAAGCATCTACTGATGTAAATGTTTAATACTCATTGATCCACTAATCCTATCAATCCATGTAAATAATTGGGGTAAAATACAGTTTGTCATCTTTTCATTGTCATCAGATATGACCCATTTGGACGTTCAGAGGCTCCGTAGTTACCGTGGAAACACTGTCATCTTCTGCAACTTTGATTCACCAGTAAAACCCATGGAGTTAGATCAATGACAGTGGATGGACACACGTAGTTTATGTTATTTTTTGCTGAAAAAGTCACTTTTTCGTCAGTTTTTTCTGTTTTTGATATAATAACCCTCATCTTTAATCTGAGATTTTATGAACATCTACATCAGGGGTGTCAACCTCATTTTTGTTCAGGGGCCACATTCACCCCAGTATGATCTGAAGTGGGCCGGACCAGTAAAATAATACCAGTGAAAAAAGAAAAATTAGATTATGATAATGTTTATATCTACATCGTTTCCTTAAAAAATCTGAATAATGTGAACACCTTGAAATGTCTTAAGAAAAACAAGTGCAGTTTTAACAATATTCTGCCTCAGTTTATCATTTACACATATGCGTTACAACTTACATTACAATTACAAATACACAAAACATTTCAATTCAATTTCAATTCAACTTTATTTGTATAGCCCAATATCACAACAAGGTTATCTCAAAGGGCTTTACAGAGGCAGTTGGAGTAAACAACAGTCAAATAAACAGCAAGAAGATGAGTAGTGTCCAGGGCATCCCCCGTCCTTAGACCCTCCTTCTCGGCAAGGAAAAACTCAAAACCCAGTGGGAAAAGGGAGAAACCTCGGGGAGAACCACAGTGAAGGAGAGATCCACTCCCATGGACGGACAGGCTGTAGATGCACCAGGACTGATGGACGTCCATTTGCAGATGTAGTTCTAGTCTGCAAGGATGCAGTAGGGTGGACACATGGGGGGTCCATCCCGCTGGATGAGACAGGCAGGAACGAGGAGGCCCATCCACAGTGGTGAGGCCGAGGACGTCCATCCAGGACAGGTGGGGGAGGAGGTCAGGACACAGGACAGGGCAGGACACAGATGGGTCAGCGCAGATCCTGTCATCATTGGCTCCCAAGTGGTTACAACTGAAAAAGTAGCCACTCCCCCAGAGGGGAGTGGGGAAAGGGGACACCAGGTGAATAGTACTGCACAAACTAAGTTGGCTAAATATTAAAAATATAAGTGCATTTATAAGAACATTTAGTAACAGGCAGAATATTGATAAAATTGCATTTGCTTTTCTCAAGACATTTCACATTGTTCATATTTCTTCCAGTTATTCACATTTTTTGTAGAAGGATAGTTTGTTAATGTAAACATTTTCATGTAATTTTACTTTTTTTTTAATACTAAAACAAAGATAAAATCAGCAGTTGTCATTATTTATAGGTTATTATGACAGTATTTTTCTGGTCTGACCCAATTGAGATCTAATTGGGTTATATGTGTATGTATGGAACCTGAAATAACATGATTTTTACACCATTGATTAATATCTTCAGTGTAATTTTTGCATTTCACAAATTCATCCCAGGGGCCAGATTGGACCCTTGTGGCGGGCTGGTTTTGGCCCCCGGGCCGCATGTTTGACACCTGTGATCTATATGATCAGTAAAATACATGTTCACTGAAAAAACACCAAATACAGAGAATTATGCCATAATAAATTATGATAAATCACTTAAAAAAAGTCAAATATAGAGAAAAAAAAACTTTGGAACTGCTACAAAAGTAACGTTGAGTCTTTATGGGTTAAACTATAGATGCAGCGGCTGAGATTTGACTTAAAATGAGTCTCTAAAAATAGCCACAATGCATCGCTGCTTCACATCTTTACAAAATGTCCGTTCTGATGAGATGGTTTCAGCTAGATTACATGCTCCAGAATGTACGACATGGTGTTTTTTTTTTTTTTTTTTTGTAAAAGCTGGTCAGCTGTGAGAGAGAACAGGGAAAAAAAAAAAAGATGTGGGACTTTGCTAAAGAAAGACACAAGAGAAAAAGCATAAGAGCAAAGCAATGGTGCACAGAAAGTAGCAGGGTTAGGTGGAGCGCTCAGAGGTGTGTCTGACAGAAAACACAGCCACAGCCTGTCATGCTATGCCCCAGTTGGGTGTCTTCTTCAGCTCCGGCCCCCGCTGATGGATGATGAGACGCCGGTGGGAGCTCAGCGGCGAGGCGGGGACGGGGAATTGGAACCCATGTCTGCAGAGGTTTTTTTTTTTTTTTTTTCTTTGCCATAAATTAAAACAGGACGGTGAGGATTGAATAGCACAAGTTTCTGTGTTCGGACTGTGTGTTTTTTTTTTTTTTTTTAACCGCTGCTTTGTGGGAACCAATCTGAAATTTGGTCTTATAGGAGTGGAGGCATTTTTGGGATGTGACATCATTTTTGGTGTTTAGTGTTTATGAAGGAGTCACAGTTAAAAGACCTAAAAGCATCGACTGGAGTACAATGTTTAACCCTTAAAGACCGAGAGCTATTTTTGTGGCAGCTTACAAAGAATATTTTCTAGGCCTGTAACGGTACACAAAATTTTCGGTTTGGTACGTTTTTGGTTTTCAAAGGCACAATTTGTTTGGGTTTTTTTTTTCGGTTCAGTACGGGAAGAAAGAAAACCCCTCAAAATGTCTATTAATGCTTTTATGAATTTTTTTAACATTTTTCCCCCAATTTTTGGAGACAATAGAATATAGAAAAACAGGAATAATATAATTCTGCTGCTACAAATGAAATGGAAAATAAAATAAATGATTAATATTACTAAATGTATTTTAAACATTAGTATTGCACTTTTCCCTGAAAGGTAGTTTTGAACAAACAAGAAAAATCTAATCACGGTTCTGTCAGTTCATGTTCTGCATAAAAATAACAAAAAAAATTCCACATGAAGTGCAACATTAACAGGAGGGTAAACTGGTATTCTGTTTAAACAAACTGAAGAGAAACATTGACAACACAATGAACCAAATTATTTATTTTAGGACAGAGAACAAACTGTTTAGGACACTGTGTGTATTTATGTGTGCCTGTGTGCACGGGGGATGTTTTTTTTTTGGGGGGGGGGCACAGTTGTATACCTGGGGGTGCGGTCCATAACGTAACGAACGCTGTCGTGAAATGAAAGTGAAACTTTACATACTTTCAGTGTTCTATTTATTCCTCTGTTATACAGTGTGTGTGACAGACAGACAGACAAGTGTTTTAGAACTACCGTAGTTCCTAGGGGCCAAACAACGTCCATCTTATTAACGTCTCTTTCCTCGTTGTTGTCTTTCACCTGAACCTGAACTGATCCAAACTGGACTGGACTGATGGTGGAGGGTTTTCAGTCTCTTCCTTCCAGGTTCACATCATATTTGTTGTTTTTTTTAATCTTATATCAACTGCTATTTCATATTTCGGGTGCTTCTGTGCTCCTTCTATATGTCCGTGTGAAACTTGCGCGGATTTGAAGTTCCGCATCGAACGACGTCTTTCATTCCTTTTTCTTTTTCTCATCATACTGTGCCGTTTCGGTACAGCTGTGTACCGAACCGAACAGGTGTGTACCGTTACAGGCCTAATATTTTCTCTATATTCAACCATTAATTATGATTTTATCCTCTTTATTTTGCATTTTTTCCAGTGAAAATTTGACTTTGCACTTCTTCTGCTCGTGTGCTTTTCTTATATGCTTTTTGTGCTTCGCTACTGTAACCTGGAATTTCCCCTTGTGGGACAAATAAAGGCACATCTTATCTCTCATAAAAGAAGGTATTTTTTTAAATATTTTATTTACTTATCTAGTAGATGTTCATAACACCTCAGAGTAAATTCAAAGGTTATTTTATCAAAGCAGAGAAAACTGAAGAAAAAGTGACTTATTCAGCAAAATGTATCGTTAACACGGGGTGGGCAATCAATTTTTTTATGCGGCCACATGAGAAACTTTGACAGTTGTTACGGGCTGGACCAATACACCTGCAGCTCTGCTAATATATATCTGTATAAAAACAGTAAATAAAACAATACAATGATTCAATAAAAATGTGTAGCTCAGAATACAACTATTTAATAAATATTCACAAAAACCATTTTTGAAAATGTGCAAAACCAGCTCCATGTTAACTTTACATGAAAAACAATAAATGCATCCATCTTTGTTTGCCTTAAGCTAAGGACAGAAAAAATGTGTGAAAACTTTTAAAATTTAGTAGACACTTCAAAATAAAAGTAGTGTCATTGTATTGGTTACGTATATTAACATGAAATATATTTGTATGGACTTTTAATTTGCCAATGATATCATGTGGGCCAGTATGGGTCAGCTATTGGGCCGTACACTGCCCAGGTCTGCATTAACAGAATGTAAAATAAGTGTGTCCATCCACTGTCATTGATCCAACTCCATGGGTTTTACTGGTGAATCAGTGTTGTAGAAGATGACGGTGTTTCCACGTTTCCTCTGAAATATGTCAATGAAAAGATGACAAACTGCATTTTTCCTGAATTATTTCAATGTATTAATAGGATTAGTTGATCGGAAGTTATTCAACATTTACATCAATAGATGCATTTGGTGGCTGGTTGTTTTGGAGTTGAGGGTTAACCTTTTATCGGGCAAGTGACTATTTTTGGTCATTTGCCTGTGTTTTTCTTATATATGTATATTTTTTTACATTTACTTGGGTTATTTATTTATTTTTTTTAAATTTTTTGCCAGTTTTTTTTTTTTTTTTTTGCCAGAAGGAACCAAATATGGTAACTTCATTGACCTTGATTTTCTACATAACAATAACAAATTTGGAAATATTTCACAAAAGTAATAAAGTCTTGTTATGTCCTCCAATAACATTATTTCTATGAGTGCCCTATAAAGGGTTAAGGATTTTTGATCAACTACATTAAAATAATTCAGGTAAAATGCAGCTTTTCATGGTCATCAGATATGACCCATTTGGACGCTCAGAGGCTTCGTAGTTACCGTGGAAACACTGTCATCTTCTACAACATTGATTCACCAGTAAAACCCATGGAGTTGGATCAATGACAGTGGATGAAGACACTTTTTATGTTCAGTTAATGATAGATTTGACAGAAAAAGTCACTTTTTCTTAGAGTTTTCTCTTTTTTTAATATAACCCTCAACTTAATCTGATCTTTTATGAACATCTACATGATCAGTAAATTAAATAATGAAAAATACCTGATTTTGACTGAAAAAAATGCAAAATACAGAAGATAATATTATAATAAATGGTGATAAATCACTTAAGAAAGTTTAAATACTGAGAAAATTATTTGGGAACTGCCCCAAAAGTAGCACTGGGTTTTTATGGGTTAAGGATATTCACTTTTGGCGAATAAACAAAAACACTTTTTGTTGTTTTTGGTTTTTTTTTTTTTTACATTAAACCAAGAAGAAAATTTGGAGTCATCATTTATAAATTATGTTGTTATTTTACTTGAGATTATATTGGTCTGAATGTGGGTCCTGAACTAAAACGACTTCAACATCATTGACTGTCAATATTTTAGTATAATTTTTGCACTTCACAAATTTATCTTCATCTCATGGGCCGGATTGGATTCCCTGGTGGGCCAGTTTTAGTCCCCAGACTGCCATCCCTGCCTTAAACTATAGATGCCAGCTGCTGAAATTTGACTTAAAATTACTAAAAAAACCCTGGAGTTGGCTCAATGACAGTAGATGGATACACTTTGTTTATGTTCAGTTAATGATAGATTTGACTGAAAAAGTCACTTTTTCTTCAGTTTACTCTGTTTTTGATAGAATAACCCTCAAATTTAATCTGGTATTTTATGAATGTCTACATGATCAGCAAATTAAATAATGGAAAATATCTCATTTTGATTAAAAAAAAAAAGCAAAATACAGAAGATAATATTATAATAAACAGTGATAAATCACTTAAGAAAGTTTAAATACAGAGAAAATTATTTGGGAACTGCCCCAAAAGTAGCACTGGGTCTTCATGGGTTAAGGTTATTCCCTTTTTTTTTTTTTTTTGTCCACATTAAGCCAAGAAGAAAACATGGAGTCCCCTAACCCTGAACTAAAATGACTTTAACATGCTGAAATTTGACTTAAAATTACTAAAAAACCCCTGGAGTTGGATCAATGACAGTAGATGGATACACTTGGTTTATGTTCAGTTAATGATAGATTTGACTGAAAAAGTCACTTTTTCTTCAGTTTTCTCTGTTTATGATAGAATAACCCTCAAATTTAATCTGGTATTTTATGAATGTCTACATGATCAGCAAATTAAATAATGGAAAATATCTCATTTTGATTTAAAAAAAAAAGCAAAATACAGAAGATAATATTATAATAAACGGTGATAAATCACTTAAGAAAGTTTAAATACAGAGAAAATTATTTGGGAACTGCCCCAAAAGTAGCACTGGGTCTTCATGGGTTAAGGTTATTCCCTTTTTTTTTTTTTTTTTTTGTCCACATTAAGCCAAGAAGAAAACATGGAGTCCCCTAACCCTGAACTAAAATGACTTTAACATGCTGAAATTTGACTTAAAATTACTAAAAACCCCCTGGAGTTGGATCAATGACAGTAGATGGATACACTTGGTTTATGTTCAGTTAATGATAGATTTGACTGAAAAAGTCACTTTTTCTTCAGTTTTCTCTGTTTATGATAGAATAACCCTCAAATTTAATCTGGTATTTTATGAATGTCTACATGATCAGCAAATTAAATAATGGAAAATATCTCATTTTGATTTAAAAAAAAAAAGCAAAATACAGAAGATAATATTATAATAAACGGTGATAAATCACTTAAGAAAGTTTAAATACAGAGAAAATTATTTGGGAACTGCCCCAAAAGTAGCACTGGGTCTTCATGGGTTAAGGTTATTCCCTTTTTTTTTTTTTTTTTTGTCCACATTAAGCCAAGAAGAAAACATGGAGTCCCCTAACCCTGAACTAAAACGACTTTAACATGCTGAAATTTGACTTAAAATTACTAAAAAACCCCTGGAGTTGGATCAATGACAGTAGATGGATACACTTGGTTTATGTTCAGTTAATGATAGATTTGACTGAAAAAGTCACTTTTTCTTCAGTTTTCTCTGTTTATGATAGAATAACCCTCAAATTTAATCTGGTATTTTATGAACATATACATGATCAGCAAATTAAATAATGGAAAATACCTCATTTTGATGGGGAAAAAATGCAAAATACAGAAGATAATATTATAATAAACGGTGATAAATCCCTTAGGAAAGATTAAATAAAGAGAAAAATTGATTGTTCTGGGTCTTTATGGGTTAAAAGTAGAAAAATTCAGTTTTAAGTTCCCGTAAAAAGTCCTCTAGGTCTTAAAGGGTTAAATCATGTCATTTTTAAATTTGATTCCTAAGTTTCATTTCTAACTAGCGATCATCGCTCCATTGTTTGTCTTGGGCTTTTATTTTATTTCTTATTTTTCCAACCACTCGTCTTCCTTGTCATGCCAGTTTGCTCAGTTCATCCCCAAAACGGTCGTGTGTGATATCGATACCCGGTTCTCAAAGTCCGATAAAACATTACAGATCTGTGTGTGAGTCGTATTGCATGGCCGTGTGAACGCTAACGGTCCGTGTGTGTGCATTAGCGCGGGCTTGTCCGTGCATGACTCTGCGGGTGTATTGACTAGCATGTGTCTGGAAGCTCATATTGCGTCCAGATGTCACGGCAAATCAATTCAAGCCAAAGACAGGCCGATGTGTTTCATAAGTCTCACAAACCCATGGCAGGTGCAGCCCCTTCAACAGCTTTCAACAATGAGCTTGTGGTTGGTTAGATGGTTGAAAAAGTAATAAACCAGAGTGAAATATCTGCCCGATATTAAATCTGGCGTATCTGCTGGTATGTGCCATCCACCTCTGATCAACTCACTCATGTTCTGACCACATAGGCTTGAAAAGAGTTCATTTAACAGCCGACTGCTATTTAAAAAAAAAAGAAGAAAAAAAGAAGGTTGAATTTAGTATGTGTGACGTTAAACTATTTATTTATTTTTAGTATTTTAGCTGTTATCGTATTAAAAATCACAAAACAAAGCTTGAATTTACTTTTCTTAGCTTTAGCATTTTAGCTGTTATCGTATTAAAAATTTCAAAAAAGCTTGAATTGAATATGTGATGTTAAACTAAATTTCTCATAATTTTTTTTTAACCATTTTAGCTGTTATTGTATTAAAAACCACAAAAAAGCTTGAATTTAATATGTATGACATTAAAACTGATTTTCTTAGGATTTATTTTTTGTACCATTTTAGCTGTTATTGTATTTTTAAAAATTCCCAAAAAGCTTACATTTATTGTGTGATGTTTAAACAAATTTTCTTAGCATGTTAAAAAGAAAAAAAAATTAGCTGTTATTGTATTAAAAATCACGTAAAAAGCTTGAATTGAATTTTCTTAGCTTTTTTTTTTTTTTTTTAGCTGTTATCGTATAAAAAATCACAAAAAACCTTGAATTGAATCACAAAGAAGCTTTTTTGCTTTTTTTTTTTTTTACCTGTTTCAACCAAAAAATCTTTGAAACATCTGCAAATTGTACAGAACTTTTAACCAGGGTGAAAACACATGAAGACATTTAAAATTTTTTTGGTTCTTTACTTGACTTTCTATGTATTTTGCGACTGATTTTAGGACATTATTGATCCCTTTTAACCTTTTAGTGCACTTTAACCATGTTCTGAGCTGTTTCTTTTAATGATTTTATGTACTATTTTAATGATATTTTCTGTATTTTATTATTTTTGTATTTAATCAACTTCTCTGCAAACCACTTTGTACTCTTTATGAATAGACATAATTATTATTTTAATCATTAAATTCCTCAGATACTACTTTTCTGCATCTAAAATCACATCTTGCACTGGAAAAAAGGCCCCTCTAAGATATTTTTGCTTGAATTAAGCAAAAACAAAAAAAAGAAAAAAATCTGCCAATGGAACAAGTGAAAATTATCTTAGTAAGATTTCTTGAAATAAGATTTTTATTTCATTTAATTTCATTTATTAAGATCCCCATTAGCAACTGAAACATCAGTTGCTATTCTTCCTGGGGTCTCCTCTACCTTACATTGCAATTTAATTATTTACATTCATTTTTATATTAGTTCTGTACGGGCAACCCAAAACCATTTGTGTCTCTTCAAGATCTATCGTCTAAAAATCAGTTCTAATATCTGACTGAAAAGTTCCTCTTTAGGTGATTCTGTCTTATTTTAATTGTGATGAGATATTTGGACTAGAAATGACAAAAATACACTTGGTAAGATGTAGATTTTTTTTCCAGTGTGCTCTTGCAAATCTTTTACCGTAATGGTTTTAATGGTGACCCATTAGTTTCCTACAGAAAAGTTCACGAGAAACCCTCATAAAAAAGTTATATACTATGGGAAAAAGTATGATGTATTGGTGATTTATCTCTTCTGTTACATTGACTTTCCATGTATTTTTAGACTGATTTTAAGACGTTATTGATCACTTTTAACCGTTTTTAGTGGACTTTTACCATATTCTGTTTTTTTCTGAGCTCTTTCTTTTCATGATTTTATATACTATTTTAATGATATTTTCTGTATTTTATTATTTTTGTATTTAATCAGCTTCTCTGCAAACCACTTTGTACTCTTTATGAATAGACAGTATTTTTATTTTAATCATTAAAATCATCAGATGCTACTTTTCTGTATCTAAAATCACATCTTGCACTGGAAAAAAGGCCCCTCTAAGATATTTTTGCTTGAATCAAGCAAAAAATAATCTCCAAATGGAACAAGTGAAAATTATCTTATATAAATATATAATATAAAATATTTCAGTCTAGGTTTTACAGTGAACCATGCCACACTGTTGTGCACTGTGGTTATATTAGTTCTGTACGGGCAACCCAAAACCATTTGTGTCTCTTCAAGATCTATCGTCTAAAAATCAGTTCTAATATCTGACTGAAAAGTTCCTCTTTAGGTGATTCTGTCTTATTTTAATTGTGATGAGATATTTGGACTAGAAATGACAAAAATACACTTGGTAAGATTTAGATTTTTTTCCAGTGTGCTCTTGCAAATCTTTTACCGTAATGGTTTTAATGGTGACCCATTAGTTTCCTACAGAAAAGTTCACGAGAAACCCTCATAAAAAAGTTATATACTATGGGAAAAAGTATGATGTATTGGTGATTTATCTCCTCTGTTCCACTCTACCTCTCAATCAAGTTCATGTGCAGCAGAAAACTCCCCACGGTTCTTATTACCAGTGTGATCCCACGACCCGCATTCTAACTGGACACCAGTACAGACCCTCCCAGTCATGCACGGAGATGTAAAAATCCATGTATGACACATTTATGAAAAATATCTGCAACAGTAATCGTTCCGACATGCCAACTATTTCAGAGCTCTGGTGCTGAATCCTCTGTCGTTCCTGTACAACGTGATCCATTATCCCAAATTTAGATGACGAATAGTGTTTAGCGAAGGGAGTAGACGGAGAAGTGAGAGGTTGGAGGAGAGGAAGAGCGACAGGGGGAGATACTCCGTCATGTGTCTGGTTTGGATCGACCGAACATGGTGGGGGTGGGGGTGTGGACTGATGGGAGAAAGGGTGGGGTGGGGGTGGGGGGTACACACAAAGAAAACACGATAAATTACTTTCTGTGCTCCTCATTCATAACACAGGATTATCATCCCCCCCATCCATACATCACATAGAGAGAGAGTGGTTTGCATTTTGCACAACTGCTCAGCCATATGTTAAGAGGCAGGAACAAGGAAACGCACACATTTACACAGACACACAAAGTTCTGAGTGTGGGCCAAAAGCCATTAATCCACTCTGTGACTGGGAAGAGGTCCAAATGTGCTTGTGTTTTTCTGCGCCTAGGTGTCTGATGTTTTGGTATGTAGCAATCAATCCCCCCCAAGTATACTAAGATAATTATTACTCTGTCATGTGTAAAGGCACCCCTGTGGGTTCTAATAGCAGCGAAGAACTGAAATTAAGGTAAGTGCAACCCACTGGAGGCATTTGTGTGCACAAGAAAAAAAAAAAAAAATGAGATAACCTTTTTTTTGTTGTGCGACTTCGTCAGCTAATGCAGTAATGCAATAATATAAGGGTTTTATTTTATTTTTATTTTAGTATGTGCCATCCACCTGTGATCAAGTCACTTATGTTCTGACCACATACAGCTGACTGCTATTAAAAAAAGAGAGGAAAAAGAAAAGGTTGAATCTAATATGTGTGACATTAAACATGTTTTTAAATTTCTGATTAGCATTTTAGCTGTTATCACATGAAAAATCTCAAAAAAGCTTGAAATTAATGTGTGATGTTAAAACAAATTTTCTTATATATATATATATATATATATATATATATATATATATATATTTTTTTTTTTTTTTTTTTACCATTTTTGCTGTTATTACATTAAAAATCACATAACAGCTTGAATTTAATATGTATGACATTAAAACTGATTTTCTTAGCATTTTTTGTACCATTTTAGCTGTTATGGTATTTAAAAAATCCCCAAAAAGCTTAAATTTAATGTGTGATGTTTAAACAAATTTTCGTAGCATGTTTAAAAAATAAATCAAAAAAAAAAAAAAAATAAAAACATTTTAGCTGTTACCGCATTAAAAATCACCAAAAAATTTGAATTTCATATGTGTGCTGTTAAAACTAAGTTTTGTAGCTTTTTTTTTTTTTTTTTTTTAACATTATAGCTGTTATTGTATTAAAAATCACAAAAAAGCTTGAATTTCATTTTCTTAGTGTTTTGTTTTCTTTTTTTTTTTTTTTTACCATTTTAGCTGTTATCGTATTAAAAATCTCAAAAAAGCTTGAATTTAATATGTGATATTAAAACAAATTTTCATATATATATGTATATATATATATATATATATATATATGTATATATATATATATATATATATATGTATACCATTTTAGCTGTTATCATATTAAAAATTACAAAAAAGCTCAAACTTAATATGTGTGATGTTAAAACTAATATTCTTAGCTTTTTTTTTTTTTTTTTTTTACCATTTTAGTAGTTATATTAAAAAAATCACAAAACAAAAAAAAACCCACTTAAAAACACGAAGTTCAAACTTAAAATGTAGTGTTAACCAATGGTCTATAACTGCAAACTAAACCAACCCATCATAGCATATTAGTAGTAACTAGGAAAGCACTTGGAGAGCGCAGACCTAATATAATTATTACTCTGTCATGTGTAAATGCACCCCTGTGGGTTGGAATAGCAGCGAAGAACTGAAATTAAGGTAAGTGCAACCGACTGGAGGCATTTGATTGTGTGCAAAAAAAAAAAAAATGAGATAAACTTTTTTTTGTTGATGTTATCTGTCTTAGTTGGACTTCATCAGCTAATGCAATAACAGGAGGTACTTTGCAATTTGGAGAGATCTTTTTTCTGTTCGCTGGATCCAAGACTTATCTCATTCCAAAAGTTAGCAAACACATTACTCACTAACAGCTTAGATAATCGGTACAAAAGCCAGACTTGGCCAGGGAACGCATCCAAATAAGCCTTCGAACTGCAGACGAAAAGCTTTCAATCATGAGTCTTTATAAAACGCTGCCCGGAAAAATAAATGAAATAAGTCACCACCTGGATTTAACTCTGCAAACAGGTAATAAATAGCCTTCCAGTGGATCATTTCTGTTACTATTTAACGCTAACTGATGGAGCTTATCATTGAATTGAAACATCAGAACAACAGAAACAACAGAAGTGTATATATATCACGTATCACCAAAACAATCAGTCTCACATAACACAGTAAATACAGTAAATAAATAAGTCATCATAGTTAACTGTGCATTATTCCCAACAAGCTCCTCTACAGGCTATTTAAAAACTTAACAGCAGATGGGACCAATGATTTGAGATAGTTTGATTTGGCTCTGCAGGGGAAAGTGTACCTCATCTGGGTGCTTCTATGAAACTGGTCCCTGAAAACAGAACAGAGAGGCTAAAAATTCAAACTACACGTAGACTAATGTTATGAAGCAAGTTCGGAAGCTCTTTAGGTCTATTTTAAAGATACATATTTACTGAGATAAAAGAGAAAGTATTTTTCAGATAAAACACATTTTTATATTATTTTACATTATATTTAATACAAGAATTCCGCGTGTAACATGGTCAAAAGGACACGAAAAATTACGCCCTACTATTTTTTATAAAATATCTTTTTATTCTCTCACGGGTACGTTTTGGGAATTGAACTAATTATGGAGGGCGAAGTGTTTGACAAAAATGACCGCTGTTGTAAAATCATTCGCGATTTATATGCATTTGAATGGGCAGGTTCTGTATGTAACGCAAGTGGACACGATGGGTTACCCACAAAACCTGGAATGAGACTGAGATTCATGAAAAACCCACATGTCTGGATTAGAAAAACCACTAGGATCATCAGATTTAACACAGTGGCTTTATTTACAGCGGTATATAAGACCATTTACAGCCATGTTTTCAGATCAAATCCACTGACACCTAGGTAGTTTTTCCTGTCTCAATTTTGGTCCAATTTTTGGCCCCAATATTTTATTTAAAATTCATTAATTTTGGGATAGCTCAGAGCAAGAGTATAACTTTTTTTTGCATTTATCTGAGGTCATCATTAGGTACATCCTGGGGGGAAATATGTCTAAATTTCACTTTTATTGTTGGGTCTAAAAAGTGAAACCAAAATGAACCCAGTTTCATAGAAGCACCTTTTTCTTACAAAACCATGTCAAGAATTTATTCATGGAAAAGATATTTCAGAGGAATTCATGTATCATTTGTTCTTTTCATATTTAACTGAGAATCCACAATCGGAAAATGAAAAAAGTGACTCATTTCATTATTCATGTACAAATCAAAATTCAAAAAACAAGTTTTTCATTCTTTCGACTGTACGCACAAATTAAAAATTGGAAATAAGCAAATGGACCAAATGTGAGGTTTCGTTTTTGACATTTTTGATATCTGATTTGGTATGATCCGATTTTATTTAGTTGAAACTGTTGATGGTGTTTAATAAACACGTTAAGTCCATATATATTTCCTTCTTTCTTGAGTCATGCAAAATGAAATGTGATTAATATACACTAGTCAACATTTGCTAGGGATCAGGACTATAACTTTGCTAAATTCGAGGGTGTAATTCTGGAAACTTGACAGTTTATTTTCCCAGTGGAGTACAGCCTGCGGATGCGGATGGTGGCCACACACATTATTGACATCACACCGTATGTGTTTCAGAACATTCTGAGTGGTTTCAGTGAAAACAAAATTGGAATGAGTAATTGTTGTGAACTCTAATTTCTAGGGTTGTATCACCCTTTTGCCAGAAAGTGCAATAAAAAATTATGTTTTTTTTTAACCTTTTGGTCCATTTTTCTTTACATGACTAGCCAAAGTACACACATAATATATGAAGTCACCCAAAATATTATACAACATCAATTATTGTGCAAATATAAAACTGATCCCTAGCAAATGTTGACTAGTATAGATAAAAAATGGATGATATTTAATCGTGATTAATCCAACAGCAACCCTGTGACTAATCTGATTAAAAATTGTAATTGTTAGAAGCATTAAAATAAATCTAAATAAATAAATCTTAAATCTTATGGTTGGTGCATTTATCCTTTTTATTTATTTTATGAAATTATTCTTATGTTGTTTTAGTGCACTCATTTAATGTACAGCACTTTGTGATTTTTATCTGTGAAAAGCGCTTTATACAGGGTGAGTCAGAAAAAACGCTCTTTCCATTTAAAGAAATTGAACTGCTAAAACGGAAACACTGATTTTTCTTTTGACCATACAGTCATATTGATGTGGTTATTGAGCATGTCTGGTGATGTAGTCATAGATTTATTGCATTGCATAAGAGAGAGAAGGTCCATTGTTTATTGGGCACTGAAATACCTGCCAACACAATGTATGCCACAGTGAACAAACTTTAAATTGACAACAATTACAGGAGTCGGGGCTTTGCTTTCACACTCAGGACATAGGCCTACATGACAGTGCCCAGGGAGTTTTCATCATGGCAAGACCACAGTTTACGGATGTGCGGAGAGCTTTCATGGTGACAAAATTCTGCGAAACTGGTAGCGGCCAAGAAACCATCCGGCAGTTTCAAGACCGCTTCCCTTTTTCTTGTGGGGGTATCTTAAAAACCGTGTGTATCAGACTGTTCCACAAACTCTTCAGGAACTCTGAAATCGCATCACGGCTGAAATCCAAGCTCTACGACGAACACGAATGGCGAGAAGAGCTGTGTTAGAGATGCGACAACGAGCACAGATTTGCATCAATCTGAATGGTAGCCAGGTTGAAGGTCGTGCCGGACGACTTCGTTGAGACAAAACATTTTGATGGCGAGTAAACATGCTGTAATGGTTGACAATTTCAATTTCATTCACGGTGGCATAAACTATGTTGGCAGATATTTCGGTGCACAATAAACAATGGACATTCCCTCTGTTATGCTATGCCATAAATCAATGATTCAATCGCCAGACATGCTCAATAACCACATCAATATGACTGTATAATCAAAAGGAAAATAAGCATTTCCATTTCAGTGGTACAATTTCTTTAAATGAAAAGAGCGTTTTTTCTGACTCACCCTGTAAATAAACTTTACTTACATACTACTAAAACATGATCTTTCAAAGTAAATATTCAAAATTCAACTCAGTTTATCTAAGTCACATATTCCTTTTTTGCAGTTTAAAGCCAACATCCCAATCACCACCTTGTAAAATATATACTAACGTCAATATTCACTCTGTAACTCTTTCTAGGCTTCCTTTAACTTCTATGGGAAAAATGGAGCGCTCTGCCTAATAAATCTGCACCCTGTTCTCCAGCTTTTTGCCGTCTATGTCTGCCATTTCATGCTCAGGCGGAGGGGAGAGTTTATCAAAGCTGCACAGCTGTCTGCTGCAGCTGGAGACCGAGCACATGAAAAACCTGACTCTGAAACAAATAAACACAGTCAATTTGGGGAGTGTTAAACGAAAGCCGAAAGCAGGAAGATGCTAAATGTTAAACCAGTGGAGAAGGGAACGGAGTTAACCCATAAAGACCCAGAGCGACTTTTGTGTCAGTTCCTACATAAATTTTTCTCTTTATTTAACCTTTCTTAAGTGATTTAACAGCATTTATTATAATATTATTCTCTGTATTTTGGCATTTTTCAGTGTAAATCATGTATTTTCGTATATTTAATTGACTGATCATGTAGATGTTTATTAAAGCTCAGATTAAAGTTAAGGGTTATTATATTAAAAGAAAACTGAAAAAAAAACTGACTTTTTCAACAAAATATATCATTAGTGTGTCCATCCACTGTCATCGATCCAACTCCATGGGTTTTACTGGTGAATCAATGTTGTAGAAGATGATGGTGTTTCCACGGTAACAACAGAGCCTCTGAACGTCCAAATGGGTCATATCTGATGACTGTGAAAAGGTGACAAACTGTATTTTACACCAATTATTGACATGTATTAATAGGATTAATGAATCAACAGGTTTTAAACAGTTTAGATCAGTAGGAGGTTTAGGTCTCCAGTGGTCATTTGGGTCTTTATGGGTTAAGTGAGATTTTATTTCTAAACCAAATTAAATGTTCAACAAAATGCATTCGCACATTTAACCCTTTCATACATAGTGGTCACTACAGTGGACAGCTATTCTACAGCTGTTCTCTTGTATATTCATGGATTTTGTTGTTCTTTTTTTTTTTTTTTTTTTTTTTAGCACATATCTTTATTAAAGTTTTAAGACACTACATATCTTTTCTGACATGAATTGGTAACATTATGTAGATCTCTCCTGAGCATAAACCGCCAGAATTACAAGCCCTCCCCATAGTTTTCACACAATTTATCAGTAAATACATGTTTCTGTGCGTCAAAAATTAAACGTGTGGTGTCCAGATGAGTGGACATTTTTGCAACTTCATGAAAAATACGCTCATAAGAATTTTTTTTTCATTATTATTATTATTATTATTATTATTATTTTTTTTTTTTTTATTATTATTTTTATTTTTATTTATTTTTTTTTTTTTCAGAAGAAAATTCTCAATTGCATTGTTTTTTTTCATGCCTAAAGAGGAATAAAAACACTCAGGAAAAAACATTTGATTAAGGTTCTCATAATTCGTGCATGAAAGGGTTAAATAAACAGTATGATTGGACCTGCTTCTGTTGAAAACAATCCCAACAAACTCAACCTTGTAGATGGAGTTTAACCCATAAAGACCCAGTGCTACTTTTGTGTCAGTTCCCAAATGTATTTTTCTTTATATTTTAACCTTAAGCAACTTATCACCATTTATTCAAATATCATCCTCTGTATTTTGCGTTTTTTTTTTTTCTGTGAAAATCAGGTTATTTTACTATATTTAATTGACTGATCATGTAGATGCTCATACAAATCTCAAGAAAACTGAAGGAAAAATGACTGTTTCAGCAAAATGCATTATTAAGCAAGTGTGTCCATCCACTGTCATTGATCCAACTCCATGGGTTTTACTGGTGAATCAATGCTGTAGAAGATGACGGTGTTGTATCTATTTTTTTGCTTAATTCAAAAAATTTTTTTTTTCTTAATTCAAGATTTTTTTTTTCACTTCATTCAGAAATTTTTTGCTTAAAGATTTTTTTTGCTTATTTCAAGAGTTTTTTTTTTTTTTTTTTTTGCTTAATTCAAGAATTTTTTTCACTTCATCCAAGATTTTTTTTGCTTAATTCAAGATTTTTTTTTTTTTTGCTTATTTCAAGAATATTTTTTGCTTAATTCAAGAATTTGTTTTAGCTTAATTCATGAATTTTTTTGCGTAATTCAAGTTTTTTTTTCTTAATTCAAGATTTTTTTTCCGCTTCATTCAAGATTTTTTTGCTTAAAGATTTTTTTTGCTTGTTTCAAGATTTATTTTTTTTTTGCTTGATTCAAGATTTTTGTTTTTTGTGCTTGATTCAAGAATTATTTTTTTTTAATCTTAATTCATGATTTTTTTTTTTTTTTTGCTTAATTCAAGTTTGTTTGGTTTTTTTTTTGCACAATTCAAGATGTATTTATTTATTTTTGCTGAATTCAAGATTGTTCCATTGGCAGATTTTTTTGTCTTAATTCTAATTTTTTTTTTTTTTCTTAATTCAAACAAAAAAATCTGCCAATGGAACAACTGAAAATTATCTCGGTTAGATTTCTTGAAATAAGATTTTCCAGATCTATTGTCTAAAAATCACTTCTTGTATCTCACTGAAAAGTTCCTCTTTAGGTGACCATGTCTTATTTTAAGTGTGATGAGATATTTGGACTAGAAATGAGAAAAATACACTTGGTTAGATTTAGATTTTTTCCAGTGCATGAGCATGCCACGTCACATTGTACAAACACTCATATCATTTAATAATAAATTGTGTTTTAATTTAATAGCCCAATTAGCTCAATGATAATAGCCTAATATTTTATTTAGCTTATTAGAACCTCTGATTATTGCCATAATCTCTGTTTTATCAAGTTTTCATTCACACCTCCATGTCTTGATGTCGTAGCTTGCCTATGCCGTTATTTATTTTTTTTATTTTTCTCAATTAGGCACCGGTTCAAACTTTAAACATCATGGCATTATCAACTATATGAGAGTTTTCTTTCTATGTAAAGTACTTAAGGTACAAAAACGGACCATTTTGAAAGGGTACAGAAATGTCTCTCAAAAAAGTACACCCCCAGCGACGAGCATTTGTACCCTTTTAAGTACAAGCTGGTACCTCTATTTTTGAGTGTGTTATTATTTTTTTCACATTAAACAAGAACATTTGGAGTAATTATTTATAGGTTATCATGCTATTATTTTCGAGTTTGATGCTCTTGACTGTTTATATCTTCAGGGTAATTTTTGCACTTTGCAAATTCATGCCGCGGGCCAGACTGGAACCTTTAGCAGGCCGGTTTTGGTCCCCGGGCCACATGTTTGACACCTGTGCTGTAGACGATTCCTTCACTTGTATTATTTACTTCACTCTTAGAGGACCAATTCCCTTCTTCACACTTTTATTTCTCCTTCCCCCTTCAGCGCCACGTCGTCTCATGACTGTAATGAAACTAGCTGATCATGTGACCGCAAACCTGCAATATATGGAATTATATTTGTGCCAATTTCTTGAGCGAGCAATGATAGATTCTGAGCTCACAATTATAGATTTTGAGCACATAAAAATATATTTTGCGAGCACATCAATTATATTTCAAAAAGAAATTATGCTTGAGCAAACAAAAATTGATATTGTGCTCCATTAATGCGTTTGCATGTTAGTTTTACTCATAACGTTCTCTCACAAATTCTTTCCATGGCGCACAAACAGACCGCTGCACTCGCTCACTTTCCCCTTCCCTCTCTCGCTCAACCTCCCTCTCCCCGCGCGCTCAGGTTGTCGTGTCCGCACGCTCAACTTGACACATACGTTACAACTGTGCCACAAAACCAACCAATCAGAGAGCTTGCGGAAGTACACTCTGATTGGCTGTTTGCTCTCCAATTAGCGCGCTAGTTACCTTTACCCGAGACAATAATCATAATCATAATAAATACTGACCGAAGTTTGTGTAGAATCAATTCCTCCTCTTCCGGTCCATGTCTGTCTCATCGAGTGCTTTTTTTTTCGGGTAAATGTAACTAGCGAGCTAATTGGAGAGCGAACAGCCAATCAGAGTGCACTTCCGCAAGCTCTCCGATTGGTTGGTTTTGTGGCACAATTGTAACATGTGTGTCAAGTTGAGCGTGCGGACACGACAACCTGAGCGCGCAGGGAGAGGGAGGTTGAGCGAGAGAGGGAAGGGGAAAGTGAGCGAGCGCAGCGGTCTGTTTGTGCGCCATGGAAAGAATTTGTGAGAGAACGTTATGAGTAAAACTGACATGCAAACGCATTTATGGAGCACAATATCAATTTTTGTTTGCTCAAGTGTGATTTCTTTTTGAAATATAATTGATGTGCTCGCAAAATATATTTTTATGTCCTCAAAATCTATCGTTGCTCGCTCAAGAAACTGGCACAAATATAATTCTATAGCAACACCTCATTCTCAGTTCGCCGTTCGACCACCTGCTTTCACACTAATCTGTCGGCCTCCTCCACACCACGGCCCACTGAGACAATCACATACACAAACCTGAAATGAAAAAGGGTGAAGGAGGAGACCTGGCCTAGGGACTAAAGCCCCCCCCCCCCCACCCCATACTGTGTTCGAAGGAAGTGACTGCGAAATGTGAAATGTACAACATCGAATGAATAGCGCTGTGTACTAGCGGATCGATAACTACAGTGTCACTTTCCACATGACCTCTTATTTTCTAGCCTTTTGTATCCGTGGGATGGTTTTTCTTTTTCATCCGTACTCCGTAGGGCAGAATCGTACAGTATCGGCTGCAGAAACACCTGTTGTCGCGGTGTGTGTTTGTGCCTTGATGTGTCCGTCTTTGTTGTTCAGCCTTTCACCATTACAGTACATTTGATGTTAAAATTTGATGCATCTCCTTCTTTTGACTATGATCTCATATGATGCAAACCCTAGGATGCACTCCCACTATTTTTCTATGATATGAATGCAAGAAAAAAACATATATACAGTCTCCTCAGGCTGCTGATTTAACCCATCAAGACCCAAACAGCTACTGACGACCAAAACCATCCACTGATCTAAACTGTTTAATACATGCGGATCCATTAGTTTTATCAATACATGTTAATAATTGGTGCAAAATACAGTTTGTCGTCTTTTCATGGTCATCAGATATGACCCATTTGGACGTTCAGAGGCTCTGTAGTTACCATGGAAACACCGTCATCTTCTATAACATCGATTCACCAGTAAAACCCATGGAGTTGGATCAATGACAGTGGATGGACACTGGGTTTATGTTCAGTTAAAGATATATTTTGTTGAAAAAGTCAGTTTTTCTTCAGTTTTTTTCTGTTTATGCTCTAATAACCCTCAACTTTAATTTGAGCTTTGGTGAACATCTACATGATCAGTGAATTAAGGGAAAATAAATCTTTTTTTTTTTTAAATTAGTGACAAAATAATGTTAAATTCCAATGAAGCCATGCTTAAGCAGAGGGTTAAATGCTTTCTTTCAGAAATTTCCATTGGTTTAGCTCATTTGATTCATGAGTAATTTAAAAAAAAACATGTTTTCTGAGAAAAGTGAAATTCCCTTCATAACCGGCACCATCTGATATTAAAATGCTTAAAAAAGCAATTCACACCAATTTTTCAGACAAAATGATTTGTACAATGATAAAAGGGTGTGTAAACGGTCATAAAACTATATTGAAAACAGAAATATATGTTTGAGATTTCAAATTATAGCAGTGATAAGTTATGTTATTATTCGTTCTTAGAGAACTTTCCGAGGGACTGAATTTAGTTTGTATAAAAAGTTCCATAATTTTCTTGAAAATCCTTTTTTGGTAAAAATTTTAATGGATTTAGAAACTTAAGACGTTATACTATTGGACTACAAAAAGTTTGAAATCATTATCTCAATTCTAATTTTTTGATTCAAAGCCAACAGGCGCGTGACTTGACCCTATAGTAAAATACCTGATTTTCACAAAAAACAAAAAAAAAAGCAAAATAAAGAAGATAATATTACAATACATGATGAAAAATCACTTACAAAAGGTTAAATAGAGAGAAAAAATCATTTGGAAAGTGCCACAAAAGTACGACTGGGTCTTTATGGGTTAAAGTTGTTCATATTTTTTCAGGTTATTCATATTTTATTGTTTTTGGGAACATTTGAAGTCATAATTTATTGGTTATTATGCTGTTTTTTACTGACTGTTAATATTTTAGTGTAATTTTTGCACTTTACAAATTCATCCCGTGGGCACCACATGTTTGACATCCCTGCTTTAAACTATAAATGCCAGCTGCTGAAATTTGGCTTAAAATTACGAAAAAAAAATGGAGTTGGATCAGTGACAGTGGTTTATGTTCAGTTAATGATATGTTTTGCTGAAAAAAAATAACTTTTTCTTCAGTTTTCTCTGTTTTAGATATTATAACCCTCAACTTTACTTTGAAATTTTTATTTAAATATAAGAAAATACCTGATTTTCATTGAAAAAAATGCAAAGTAAAGAAGATAATATTACAATAAATTTATTGTAATATCTTCTTTACTTTGCATTTAAATCATTTAAATGATGAAAAATCACTTACAAAAGGTTGAATTGAGAGAAAAGAGAAAAAAAAATCATTTGGGAACTGCTGCAAAAGTAGCAACTGGGTCTTTATGGGTTAAGGTTGTTCATATTTGTTCAGGTTATTCATATTTTATTGTTTTTGGGAACATTTGTCATAATTTTTAAGTTATTATGCTGTGATTCTACAGACTGTTAATATTTTTGTGTAATTTTTGCACTTCACAAATTCTTCCCATGGGCCAGATTTGGCCCATGGACCACATGTTTGACATCCCTGCCTCAAACTATAAATGCCAGCTGCTGAAATTTGACTTAAAAGGACTTTGAAAACCCATGGAGTTGGATCAATGACAGTGGTTTATGTTCAGTTAATGATATATTTTGCTGAAAAATATCACTTTTTCTTCAGTTTTCTCTGTTTTTGATATTATAACCCTCAACTTTACTTTGAGCTTTTTATGATCATCTACATGATCAGTACATTAAATATAGGAAAATACCTGATTTTCACTGAAAAAAATGCAAAATAAAGAAGATAATATTACAATAAATGATGAAAAATCACTTACAAAAGGTTGAATTGAGAAAAAAGAGAAAAAAAAAATCATTTGGGAACTGCTGCAAAAGTAGCACTGGGTCTTTATGGGTTAAGGTTGTTCATATTTGTTCAGGTTATTCATATTTTATTGTTTTTGGGAACATTTGTCATAATTTTTAAGTTATTATGCTGTGATTTTACAGACTGTTAATATTTTTGTGTAATTTTTGCACTTCACAAATTCTTCCCAACACGTTTGGGCCTGCCGAGTCGGTCCGGTTTCCTCCTTCGCCAGCGGATCCAACTCACCACCAGGTGGTGATCGGTTGACAGCTCTGCCCCTCTCTTCACCCGAGTGTCCAAAACACGCGGCCGGAGGTCTGATGATACGACAATGAAGTCGATCATCGACCTCCGGCCTAGGGTGTCCTGGTGCCAAGTGCACTTATGGACATCCCTGTGTTGGAACATGGTGTTTGTTATGGACAAACTGTGACTAGCACAGAAGTCCAGTAACAGAACACCACTCGGGTTCAGATCAGGGAGGCCGTTCCTCCCCATCACCCCCCTCCAGGTCTCACTGTCGTTGCCCACGTGGGCATTGAAGTCGCCCAGGAGAACAATGGAGTCCCCAGTCGGAGCACCATCCAGCACCCCTCCCAGAGACTCCAAGAAGGCCGGGTACTCTGCACTGCTGTTCGGCCCGTAGGCCGAAACAACAGTGAGGCACCTGTCCCCAACCCGAAGGCGTAGGGACGCGACCCTCTCGTTCACCGGGGTGAACTCCAACACATGGCGGCTGAGCTGAGGGGCTATGAGTAAGCCCACACCAGCCCGCCGCCTCTCACCGCGGGCAACGCCAGAGAAGTGGAGAGTCCAGCCCCTTTCGAGGGGTTGGGTTCCAGAGCCCAAGCTATGTGTGGAGGTGAGCCCGACTATATCTAGACGGTATCTCTCAACCTCCCTCACAAGCTCTGGCTCCTTCCCCCCCAGCGAAGTGGCATTCCATGTCCCAAGAGCTAGACTCCGTGTCCGGGGATCGGGTTGTCGGGCTCCCTGCCTTCGACTGTCACCCAATCCACACTGCACCCGGCCCCTACATTGAGTCCGAGTGGACCATGTTCTCCACCTCCATTGTCGAAGCGGCTGCTCGGAGCTGTGGTCGCAAGGTCTCCGGTGCCTGTCGTGGCGGCAATCCCCGAACCCGGTGGTGGACCCCGGAAGTAAGGGATGCCGTCAAGCTGAAGAAGGAGTCTTATCGGGCCTTGTTGGCCCGTGGGACTCCCGAGGCAGCTGATGGGTACCGGAAGGCCAAGCGTGCTGCAGCCCAGGCGGTTGTGGAGGCAAAAACTCGGGTCTGGGTGGAGTTTGGGGAGGCCATGGAGGAGGACTATCGGTCGGCCTCGAGGAAATTCTGGCAAACCATCCGGCGCCTCAGGAGGGGAAAGCAGTGCGCCACCAACACTGTTTACAGTGGAAGTGGGGAGCTGCTGACCTCGACTGGGGATGTTGTCGGGCGGTGGAAGGAATACTTCGAGGATCTCCTCAATCCCACTGCCACGTCTTCCATAGAAGAAGTAGAGGCTGAGGTCTCAGAGGTGGACTCGTCCATCACCCAAGCTGAAGTCACCGAGGTGGTTGGCAAGCTCCTCGGTGGCAGGGCACCGGGGGTGGATGAGATTCGCCCTGAGTACCTTAAGTCTCTGGATGTGCAGGGACTGTCTTGGTTGACACGTCTCTGTAACATTGCGTGGCGGTCGGGGACAGTACCTCTGGATTGGCAGACCGGGGTGGTGGTTCCCCTTTTTAAGAAAGGGGACCGGAGGATGTGCTCCAACTATAGGGGGATCACACACCTCAGCCTCCCGGGGAAAGTCTATTCCAGGGTACTGGAGAGGAGGATCCGACCGATAGTCGAACCTCGGATCCAGGAGGAACAATGCGGTTTTCGTCCTGGTCGTGGAACGCTGGACCAGCTCTATACTCTCCATCGGGTGCTCGAGGGTTCATGGGAGTTCGCCCAACCAGTCCACATGTGTTTTGTGGATCTGGAGAAGGCGTTCGACCGTGTCCCTCGTGGTATCTTGTGGGGGGTGCTTCGGGAGTATGGGGTCCGGGGCCCTTTGCTAAGGGCAGTCCGGTCCTTGTATGACCGAAGCAGGAGCCTGGTTCGCATTGCCGGCAGTAAGTCAGACCTGTTCCAGGTGCATGTTGGACTCCGGCAGGGCTGCCCTTTGTCACCGGTTCTGTTCATAATTTTTATGGACAGAATTTCTAGGCGCAGCCAAGGGCCGGAGGGGGTCCGGTTTGGGGACCACAGGATTTCATCTCTGCTTTTTGCAGATGATGTTGTCCTGTTGGCCTCATCGAACCTGGACCTTCAGCGTGCACTGGGGCGGTTTGCAGCCGAGTGTGAAGCGAGCGGGATGAGGATCAGCACCTCCAAATCCGAGGCCATGGTTCTCGACCGGAAAAAGGTGGTTTGCCCTCTCCGGGTCGGTGGGGAGTCTTTGCCCCAAGTGGAGGAGTTTAAGTATCTCGGGGTCTTGTTCACGAGTGAGGGAAGGATGGAGCGTGAGATTGACAGACGGATTGGTGCAGCGTCTGCAGTGATGCAGTCGCTGTACCGGTCGGTTGTGGTAAAGAAGGAGCTGAGCCGAGAGGCGAAGCTCTCGATTTACCGGTCAATCTACGTTCCTACCCTCACCTATGGTCATGAGCTTTGGGTCATGACCGAAAGGACAAGATCCCGGATACAAGCGGTCGAAATGAGTTTCCTCCGTCGGGTGGCTGGGCGCACCCTTAGGGATAGGGTGAGGAGCTCAGTCACCAGGGAGGAGCTCGGAGTAGAGCCGCTGCTCCTCCGCGTCGAGAGGGGCCAGCTGAGGTGGCTCGGGCATCTGTTTCGGATGCCTCCTGGACGCCTCCCTGGGGAGGTGTTCCGGGCATGTCCCACCGGGAGGAGACCTCGGGGAAGACCCAGGACACGTTGGAGAGACTATGTCTCTCAGCTGGCCTGGGAACGCCTCGGGATCCCCCCGGAAGAGCTGGAGGAGGTGTCTGGGGAGAGGGAAGTCTGGGCATCCCTGCTTAGACTGTTACCCCCGCGACCCGGCCCCGGATAAGCGGAAGAGAATGGATGGATGGATGGAAATTCTTCCCATGGGCCAGATTTGGCCCATGGACCACATGTTTGACATCCCTGCCTCAAACTATAAATGCCAGCTGCTGAAATTTGACTTAAAAGGACTTTGAAAACCCATGGAGTTGGATCAATGACAGTGGTTTATGTTCAGTTAAGGATATATTTTGCTGAAAAAAATCACTTTTTCTTCAGTTTTCTCTGTTTTTGATATTATAACTCTCAACTTTACTTTGAGCTTTTTATGATCATCTACATGATCAGTACATTAAACATAGGAAAATACCTGATTTTCACTGAAAAAAATGCAAAGTAAAGGAGATAATATTACAATAAATGATGAAAAATCACTTACAAAAGGTTGAATTGAGAGAAAAAAAAATCATTTTGGAACTGCTGCAAAAGTAGCACTGGGTCTTTATGGGTTAAGGTTGTTCATATTTGTTCAGGTTATTCATATTTTATTGTTTTTGGGAACATTTGTCATAATTTTTAAGTTATTATGCTGTGATTTTACAGACTGTTAATATTTTTGTGTAATTTTTGCACTTTACAAATTCTTCTGGCCCACAGACCACATGTTTGACATCCCTGCCTTAAACTATTGATGCCAGCTGCTGAAATTTGACTTAAAAGGACTTTGCAAACCCATGGAGTTGGATCAATGACAGTGGATGGACACACTTGATTTATGTTCAGTTAATGATAGATTTTGCTGAAAAAGTCACTTTTCTTCAGTTTTCTGTTTTTGATATAATCATTAATTTTGCTTGGCGCTTTTTATGTACATCTACGTGATCAGTGAATTAAATATAGGAAAATACCTGATTTTCACAAAAAAAAAAAAGCTAAATAAAGAAGGTAGTATTACAATAAAGGATGAAAAATCACTTACAAAAGGTTAAATAGAGAGGAAAAAATCATTTGGGAAGTGCCGCAAAAGTAGCACTGGGCCTTTATGGGTTAAGGTTGTTCATATTTTTTCAGGTGATTCATATTTTATTGTTTTTGGGAACATTTGAAGTCATAATTTATTGGTTATTATGCTGTTATTTCACTGACTATTAATATTTTTGTGTAATTTTTGCACTTTACAAATTCATCCCGTGGGTACCACATGTTTGACATCCCTGCTTTAAACTATAAATGCCAGCTGCTGAAATTTGACTTAAAATTACTAAAAAAAATGGAGTTGGATCAGTGACAGTGGTTTATGTTCAGTTAATGTTATATTTTGCTGAAAAAAATCACTTTTTCTTCAGTTTTCTCTGTTTTTGATATCATAACCCTCAACTTTACTTTGAACTTTTTATGAACATCTACACGATCAGTACATTAAATATAGGAAAATACCTGATTTTCGCTGGAAAAAAAAAAGCAAAATACAGAGCATAATTTCAGAATAAATGATGATAAATCACTTAAGAAAGGTTAAAATATAGAGAAAAATACATTTGGGAACTACCACAAAAGTAGCACTGCATGGGTCTTTATGGGTTAATACAGAATACATAAAAAAAAAAAATAGCAAGAATATCCACTTCTTTTCGATTAGACGCTAATTCAGACATAAAAATGTTGTGTACCAATAAATGCTCTGCAGACATGGTTAAGTAAAAACACATTATTCCTTTAAATTTGCACCAGTCAAAGTGGATTATGACACAGAGAAGCAGTAGGTGGTGCTGTAATGCTATAATCCAGGTCTATAAAGCCTAATCAATGCTTTGATGATGATATGCGGGTTAGGTGACACACAGTAAAATGCACAAATGCCTCTGTGTTCCATCAGTGTGAGGAGGTTTAGACTGTGGAGCCAATGACACAGGAACCAGTCTGGATACTGTTAGCGGCACAGCGTGTCTGGAAAACCGACATTTAACAACAAACTCTGGCTTCAAGATAATGATTTGATGACTTGAAGTTTGACTAGATGTGGAACTGCTTTAACCGCAACATGACTCTAATTTACATCGAGAGTTTACTTTTATACGACTGAATAATGAACCCGATTCTGCTCCTGTGCTGAATCCGCTGACGTCCAATGTTTGTTCAATGAATTCTGATTCTCACCCACTGATGTTTTAACCCCTAAAAGCCCAATGCTACTTTTATGGCAGTTTCCAAATGAATTTTTCTCTCTATTTAACCATTTTTAAGTGATTTATCACCATTTATTATCATATTATCCTCTATATTCTTTTGTGTTTTTTCAGTGAAAATCAGGTGTTTTCTTACATTTAATTCACTCATCATGTAGATCAGGGCTGTCCAACTCATTTTAGTTCAGGGGCCACATTCAGTAAAACCAGTAAAATAATAACAGTGAAAAAAGTTGAATTAAATTATGGTAATATTTACATCTACGAAAATCTGAATAACATGAACAACTGGAAACACGTTAAGAAAAACAACTGCAATTTTAACAATATTCTGCCTCAGATTATCAGTTTATCTTTTACACATGTGCATTACAACTTACATTACAATTACAAATACACAAACCATTTAATAAGAAGCAGCATATTGGTAAAATTGCATTTACTTATCTTAAGACATTTCAGGTTATTCACATTTTTTGTAAAATAACAGTTTTTTGTATATAAATATTTTCATGTAATTTTACTTTTTTACACCAAAACAAAGAGAAAATTTGCTGTTTTCATTGTTTACAGGTTTAATCTGATCGTATTTTACTGGTCTGACCTACGTGATATCTAATTGGTCTGTATGTGGAATCGGAATTAAAATAATTTTGACACCTTCGCTTGTTAATATCTTCAGTGTAATTTTTGTATTTCACAAATCCATCCTACAGGCCAGATTGGAGCCTTTGGCGGGCTGGATTTGGCCCCCGGGCCGCATGTTTGACACCTGTGATGTAGATGGTCATAAAAAGCTCAAAGTAAAGTTAATGGTTATTTTATCAAAAACAGAGAAAACTGAAGAAAAAGTGACTTTTTCAGGAATTTATATCATTAACTGAACAGAAACCACTGTCACTGATCCAACTCCATGTTTTTTTTCAGTAATTTTAAGTCAAATTTCAGCAGCTGGCATTTATAGTTTAAAGCAGGGATGTCAAACATGCAGCCTGTGGGCCAAATTTGGCCCATGGGAAGAATTGGTAAAGCACAAAAATTACACTGAAGATATTAAGAGTCACTGATGTTGAATTCATTTTAGTTCAGGACCCACATTCAGACCAATATAATCTCAAGTAAAATAACAGCATAATAACCTATAAGTGATGACTCCAAATTTTCTTTTTTGGTTTAATATATATAAAAAAAAAAAATAAAAAAAAAAAGTGAGTAAGCACTTCCCAAATTAATTTTTCTCTCTATTTAACCTTTTGTAAGTGATTTTTCACCAGGTATTGTAATATTATCTTCTTTATTTTGATTTGATTTTTTTTTTTTTTTTTTGTGAAAATCAGGTATTTTCCTATATTTAACTTACTGATCATGTAGATGTTCACCAAAGCTCATATTAAAGTTGAGGGTCATTATATCAAAAACAGAGAAAACTGAAGAAAATTTGACTTTTAAAGAAAAATCTGAAACATAAACTAAGTGTGTCCGTCCACTGTCATTGATCCAACTCCATGTTTTGTTTTGTTTTTTAAGTCGAATTTCAGCAGCTGGCATCTATAGTTTAAGGCAGGGATGTCAAACATGTGGTCTTTGGGCCAAATCCGGCCCATGGGATGAATTTATAAAGTGTAAAAATTACACTAAAATATTAACAGATTTGATGACTTGAAGTTTGACTAGATGTGGAACTGCTTTAACCGCAACATGACTCTAATTTACATCGAGAGTTTACTTTTATACGACTGAATAATGAACCCGATTCTGCTCCTGTGCTGAATCCGCTGACGTCCAATGTTTGTTCAATGAATTCTGATTCTCACCCACTGATGTTTTAACCCCTAAAAGCCCAATGCTACTTTTATGGCAGTTTCCAAATGAATTTTTCTCTCTATTTAACCATTTTTAAGTGATTTATCACCATTTATTATCATATTATCCTCTATATTCTTTTGTGTTTTTTCAGTGAAAATCAGGTGTTTTCTTACATTTAATTCACTCATCATGTAGATCAGGGCTGTCCAACTCATTTTAGTTCAGGGGCCACATTCAGTAAAACCAGTAAAATAATAACAGTGAAAAAAGTTGAATTAAATTATGGTAATATTTACATCTACAAAAATCTGAATAACATGAACAGCTGGAAACATGTTAAGAAAAACAACTGCAATTTTAACAATATTCTGCCTCAGATTATCAGTTTATCTTTTACACATGTGCATTACAACTTACATTACAATTACAAATACACAAACCATTTAATAAGAAGCAGCATATTGGTAAAATTGCATTTACTTATCTTAAGACATTTCAGGTTATTCACATTTTTTGTAAAATAACAGTTTTTTGTATATAAATATTTTCATGTAATTTTACTTTTTTACACCAAAACAAAGAGAAAATTTGCTGTTTTCATTGTTTACAGGTTTAATCTGATCGTATTTTACTGGTCTGACCTACGTGATATCTAATTGGTCTGTATGTGGAATCGGAATTAAAATAATTTTGACACCCTCGCTTGTTAATATCTTCAGTGTAGTTTTTGTATTTCACAAATCCTTCCTACAGGCCAGATTGGATCCTTTGGCACTAATCCTATCAATACATCTTTTCATGGTCATATTTCAGAGGAAACGTGTAAACACCGTCATCTTCTACAACATTGATTCACCAGTAAAACCCATGGAGTTGGATCATCCAAATGGGTCATATGTGATGACCATGAAAAGACGACAAACTGTATTTTACAGCAATTATTTACATGGATTGATAGGATTAATGGATCAGCAGGTATTAATCAGTTTACATCAGTAGATTTTTTTGATTAAAGGGGGATCTTTATGGGTTTATCGGGTTTGGAAGATAAATTATATGCGACTATGCTTATTTTTTTCTTTCTTTTTTCATTGACAGGTATTGCAGACAAATCTACCATCTCACCTCCCCCCTTTATTTTCTCTTTATTTATATTCTCTCTATATATTTACACCCTTGGTATGGTGTCTTCTGTACTGTATTCCTCTTAGTTTCTGCTCTGTTTTTTTTTTATTCCCATGAGCATACAGGATAGTGTATCAGGAGATGAGATGAATAGTCTAAGACAGTAATATAGATGGTGGCTTTGACCTGCACTGCACTCCTCAAACTCGTTCCAAATCAATCTATTGTTCCATCACCATGACCCAGATGTCCATCCTTCTCCCCTCTCTCTATCTCGCTCCTTATCTGTAGCCAATCTCCATTCATCAGCCTTTCTATCTCCATTCTCTCCTCTCATCTTCTTTCCCCAAAATGACCAGAGTCAAGTTTCTTGACAGTGAGAAAAAGTTTGACTCCGCAAGACTTCAGAGAAGTAAGAAATACAAGAGACTGCATTGGGTTTTATTAAAAAAAAAAAAAAGAAAAAAAAAAAAAAGAGAAGTTTGCCCTGAAACCTTTTGTTCCGTGGCTCTCATGAAGTATTCATATTTTCAATGAACTCTCGCTGGCTTTGCTTTGGTTTTTCCCTAACTAATCAGGTACGGAGTTAACGACCTTGAGGCATCAGCAGAACAATGTGACTCACACCTGCCGCTTCTTTGCTGAATATGTGTTCGAGAGAGACAATGCGAAACAGAAATACATTACTTTAATTTAGTTCTTCTGTGGTATTGTACAGTCTACTCTCGTTAAACCGCCCGCCGTTATACCGCCATTTTCACTCACCGCCGACCAAAACCATTGCACAAAAATCCCCAATGCATTATTCCATTAGCTACCGCCATTTCCGCCTATCGCCATCCGCCAGCCCAGTTCCATGCACAAACAACACTTATACCATTGATTTCCCGACCGTTATACCGCCAGCGTGATTGCCATCGAGTACACATAAATTTTAACAATGCACTGAAACAAACGTGCCAGACGCTGATCGCAACAAGCTACGAGTAGGTCTACGGAACGGCCACCGTTCATTTATCGCAGAACACTCAGTAGGTCAGGATGTCGGGAAGAGGACGTGGGATTAAGCCAAAGCCTCGAGATGATGGGGTGTCATTTCCCGACACGGTATAATAATGCTTAAAATGTTTCCCCACTTTAAATGATCCCTTACAACATAACAGAATCAAGATTTATTTAGAAACGCAATTAGAACGGGTTAACGGAGGCAGCATAGACATCATATAGTAAAGACATCCACATTATGGACGCAACCCGTTGTAACGCCATTTTCGCTATACCGCCAATTTGGCCGTGAACGGAAGTTGGCGGTATAACGAGAGTAGACTGTATTATCAAACACTATTCACTTTATTTCTCTCCATTGTTGTCTTCAAAAACACATCACACACCGATGCAGGGCATTGTTTTCCTTCACGTCCATAATAGATGTCAAGTGTAACTCATTAACTGAACGCATCATTCTTTACGAAACATGGTTCTTACAATGCCTAGCCAGAAAAAAACTCGCACTTACAGTATTTTGTTGTACTGCCTTTAACTTTGAATAAAATTTCAAATTAGGGCTGCAAGATTTTGGCCAAAAAAACAATCCCGATTTTTTCCGCTAAAAACTCGATGTTCGATTTTGATTTGGGCTGGCGGTGGCGTTTTGGCCAGTATGTCGTTTTCGTGAACAGCCTGCAATGCAACGTACTGTTCGACTCTGGCGTGTGATGACATTTGAGGTGCTGATATACACTACAACGGACACCCTACGACTGGTACAGGAACTTCAAGAGACATCCGGGAAGTTGGTAGATTTCAGAAACCATCTGCATTTTAACCTGAGATGTAGACAACAAAGGATAATCTCCAACAACTTGCAACTTCACTGCACTGTGAAGGGACACAAAGCTACACTGATCCTTGAGAAGGCACAATCACATTTGATCAGAACTGAAGAAGTCTCTTGGATGAGAGACAAAACGTTTTCAAAAGAGCTAAACCAGTCCAGTTGAACCTTGAAGAACTACTGAGAGGAACTACCAAGAAGAACTACCAAGAAGAACAATGACCTGGACAAATGACAACCTACACAGACATCTTGTGAAGCAATTTGGGACGAACACCCTACAACTGGTACAGGAAGTTCAATGGACATCCGGGAAGTTGGAACCATCTGCATTTTAACCTGAAAGGTAGACAACAAAGGATAATCTCCAACAGCCTACGACTTCACTCCACTGTGAAGGGACACAAAGCTACACAGGTCATTGAGAAGGCACAATTACACTGGATCAGAACTGAAGACGTCTCTTGGATGAGAGATTAAATATTTTCAAAAGAGTTAAACCTACACAGAAATCTTGTGAAGCAATTTGGGACGAACACCTTACGACTGGTACAGCAACTTCTACGGACATCCAAGAAGTTGTCAGATTTCAGAAACCATCTGCACTTTAACCTGAGACGTAGACAACAAAGGATAATCTCCAACAGCCTACGACTTCACTCCACTGTGAAGGGACACAAAGTTACACAAACCTTGAGAAGGCCCAATCACACTTCATCAGAACTGAAGAAGTCTCTTGGATGAGAGATGAAACGTTTTCAAAAGAGCTAAACCAGTCCAGTTGAACCTTGAAGAACTACTGTGAAGAACTACCAAGAAGAACTACTGAGAAGAACTACCAAGAAGAACTACCGAGAAGAACCACCAAGAAGAACTACCAAGAAGAACAATGACCTGGACAAATCACAACCTACACAGATATCTTGTGAAGCAATTTGGGACGAACACCCTACGACTGGTACAGGAACTTCAACGGACATCCAGGAAGTGATCGCACTTGATCAGAACTGAAGAAGTATCTTGGATGAGAGACGAAACATTTTCTAAGAGCTAAACCAGTCCAGTTGAACCTAGAAGAACTATTTATAATAAGGTGTTTTGTACAATATTTTAGCTAAACTGTGATTTGAATTTTAAGAATCCTCCTACCTGCAGTTCGCCAATATTTCCAGAAGGTCGAAATACTTACAATTATCATTTTACAGAACATACTTCATTCCATTGTATGTTCCATCACAGTGTCTCTATGCTCTCAAACATTTCATGCTTGTGTTTATCAGGGAAGTCTATTGAAAACACTGGGAATCTGCAGTTGTGTGTTTTTGTTGGATTTTTGTTCCATCATAATGAACATGAGTATTACAGTTTATTTTCAATCACGCTCATTCTGTACCATCCTATAGTTCAGTAAACACACATTTTATATTTGTTAGGATTCATCCACCTTTTATAGACTGCGTTAAATGTTAATAAAAGCTGTCGGCCCCTCAGTGTTTTATTCTTTCTCGGGTAACAATAGTGTTTTTTTACACCGAACGTATGTCATCCCGTCTCATAGTGTAACCACACCTCCGCTGATACGGTAGCTTGACATGTCATTATGGTATTTTGTCAGGAGCAGAATGAGATCGTGGCAAATCCCTTCTTGTTTCTTTTGTAATCCCATGTCTGTTCTCCGACAGGGTATTGGAGACTTAGCAGAGATGCGAATCGATGATGGTATTTGCACAGTTCTTATCATGCTGCCTATCTTTTGTCATAGAAACCCGGGGATTACATTCACCTCCGGCTTACCAATGACAGCGACTGTATGGAAGGACAGAGTGGCTCTTTAGTTCTTTCTTTGTCTTCCTTTGTTTCTCTTTGTCTCATAAAATACATTGTGTACCTATTGTTGTAAATGTTCTGCGTTTGCTGGTATACTATTGATTGATGATGAATTTAACTTGTTTTCTTTAACAAACTTTAAAAAATGCCTTAAGTATAAACTCATTCAGGATTTTTAAGTTGAGATGGTAGATATATTTTTGTTGTTGATCTTTTTGTTATAATGTAGTGCTGTCAAATGATTAAAATTTTTGATCAGATTAATCACAGGGTTGCTGTGGGTTAATTTTGATTAATCACGGTTAAATACCATTTATTTTTAATCTATCTTTATCGTGTTTCATTTTGCATGAGCAAACCGACTCAAGAAAGAAGGGAATGTATATGCACTTAACATGTTTATTTAACACCAACAGTTTCAACAAAACGACTTGAAACAACTGTTCCGTCTTGTTTTTTTTTTGTCCTCATATTACCATCCAGAGGGCCAACGTACTGTTTATCATCTTCCATCTTTATTGGTTGGTTCTGCTGCCTGTCACTACCGGATCAACTACCCATTTGTTCAAGTGTGACGCTAACTTGGACTTGGACTTGGCCTGAAATGTGTTGCCAGAGATGTTCAGAGTCAGAGTCATTCTGTGCTGTAGATGGGTTAATTGTATTAAAATTTTTAATTAGATTAATCATGATGATAGATTAATCAGTGTTAATTTTGACAGCCCTATTACAGTGAGAATGCTCGACACTGTACACATTTAATTTCATGTACGCAGTGGATCAGAGGAAAAGATAGGCAAAAAGTAAGCTTCTGCTTCTAGCCTATTCCTTTTTTGGTTTCTATTAGGGCTGTCAAGATTAACGCATTAATGCGGATTAATCCATCATCCTGATTAATCTGATTAAAAATTTTAACGCAATTACCTCCGCCAAGGAACAGCGGTTATGTTTTCATCGGGGTTTGTCTGTTTGTTTGTTTGTTTGTTTGTTTGTCTGTCTGTCTTTTAGCAAGATAACTCAAACAGTTATGAACGGATTTGAGTGAAATTTTCAGGAAATGTTGATACTGGCACAAGGAACAAATGATTAAATTTTGGTGGTGATGGGGGGGGGGGCTGATCTGCCTTGGCGGAGGTCTGCGGTCTCGGAGTACTTTTCTAGTTTGTTTGTTTGTCTGTAAGCAAGATAACGCAAAAACTTATGGACGGATTTGGATGAAATTTTCAGGAAATGTTCATACTGGCACAAGGAACAAATTATTAAATTTTGGTGGTGATCATGGGGGTGGGGGATTTTTTGTTTATTTGTCTCTCTGTTAGCAAGATAATTCAAAAAGTTATGGAAGTATTTTGATGAAATTTTTAAGAAATCCTGATACTGGCACAAGGAACAAATGATTCATTTTTTTGGGGGGGGGTGATCAGCCTTGGTGGAGGTCTGCGCTCTCCAAGTGCTTTTCTATTTATCTGAGTGTTTCAATTGTATTTTATGGTCAATGTGCTTTAAAAAAAAAAAAAAACAACTCCTTAAATATTGGCCTCAAAAATCGGCTGTAGATATCATCCATCAGCTGACCAAATTTTTAAAAATCGGCATCGGCATTGGCTTTAGAAAAACCCATATCGGTCGACCTGTAATGTTTATTATAATTATTGTATGAATTGCAATGATTCATGCACAAACCAAAATAAACAATCCATTCAGTTCATTCTACGAGAGAGAAAACCTCCGGACAGAATAACACGATGAAGGTCTCAGAAGCGTCAGATGGTCACAGAACAGCTGGATTAGGTATGGATGTGAACATTACAGGAGAACAGGCTAGAACACAGCCAAAGGATTACATGGAGCTCAGAGAATCAAAACGTAAAGACACAAAAGCGGGAGGAGGGAATAAAATCTGTTATATTCAATTTTCCTTTTTTTTTTTTTTTTTTTTTTTTGATTCAACCCTCTGTTGTTTTGTCGAAGTCTGGGTAGGGTACGAAAACCAGAACAAAGAGCCCCAACACACATCTGTCCCCTCTGCTCTGCATGCAGGAGACCACCACCAGCTGTCTGCATAATAAACACCCTCTAATACACACACATACACACATGCCCAAACCTGCAGATATGTGAGTCTGCATTACAGGCGCACACTCACACACAGGCCTACGCACGTGCATGAGCATCGACACACAGCCTCGGTTTCCAGTGAACGTGGCTGTGAGCATGAACATTAAGATGTTGTAATTTTTGGGATAATTAGTTGGCCTGTCAGTTTTATGGCTGTACCTTGCTAGCTCTGAGATTAGGCCTCAGAGACCTCCTGCTCTGCTGAACACACAGCGCTGAGCTATTGTGTTTGTGTGTGTGTGTGCGCGTGTGTGTGTGTGTGTGTGTGCGAAACCAGAGCGAATACCACGGAGAGGGAATTATAATGCCGCTATTTAATTAGCAAAACCTCATTCGGCTTCATCTCTTCCATGAGCGATTCTGAACTCCTATTAAGCATTAAAGCGATAGAGATTTCCTTCAGTTATATATTCTAATGTGTCGTTACACATACAATCGCTTTAAATTCATAGCTGTCATTTATATTCAAATGCCCCTCATGATTACTGTAATTGTAATTTCTCTGAGCAAAAATATTAATTATTTCAAGGGAATAAAAAACGCCTTGAATAAATTTGACGTTCTCTTCATGGTGCGATTTTTAGCGTTAAAGTGTATGTTTGAAATGACAAAAACAACCCTTCACTCCAGTTATTTCCACCGTTCATGATCACCTCATAGTTCACAAGACGACGGGGAAATCGTAATAACTTAACATAATACATACAGTCGTGGAAAAAATTTTTAGACCACCCTTTTTTTCTTCAATTTCTTAATCATTTTAATGCCCTGTACAACTAAAGGTACATTTGTTTGGACAAATATAATGATAACGACAAAAATAGCTCATAAGAGTTTAATTTTACAGCTGATATTTAAGGACTGCTTTAAGCCATAGCAATACCTGGTATCTGGATGGATTTGGTTGGATCCTTTAGGATTTTGGATTTGAGAGCTTTAATAAAAGCTTTGGTACGTTTTTTGTTTCTTCCTCCACTTCCAGACTTTCTGGTAATAGTTTTGCTCATAGTCATTCTCTTCTTTCCATTATAAACAGTCTTTATGGACACTCCAACTATTTTTGAAATCTCCTTTGGTGTGACGAGTGCATTCAGCAAATCACACACTCTTTGACGTTTACTTTCCTGATTACTCATATGGGCAAAAGTTTCTGAAAAGGTATGGATAATAGTGTTAGGTATGATTATGACATCAATATATGTTTGGTTTCAAAACAATTGACATAGTGCCTGCTGAGAAAAAACAACTAAATGTTCATTGTAAATTTTGCTTCCCCACCCTGTATATTGCGATGACATTGCTCACACAAGATATAGTGCAGGTATAATTAAAATGTTAGAGTAATGATTTAATGGTGCTTTTTTTTTTTTTTTTTTTTTTTTTTTTTAAATACCAAACATCTAATTCAATAGAGTAAGAAATACCTGTAATATCATATTGCCATTAATGTCACTTGTGACACCCAGAGGAGGTGATACTTGTGTTTTTACCCGTGTATTAAGATGATCTCAGCCCATTATGACAATATGAAGAATGTGCCAAGAAAAGGTGATGAATCAACACCACCCGTCAAGAAATCACTGCAGCCATCTAGACTTCTGTGTGTGACCCAGTGACCTTTGTGAAACAGACGGCATGTAGCGGACATCCTGCTGGTCTGAGAGTCCTGCCTGGAGGTATCACACTATCCACCCACAACCACACACACACACACACACTCACACACATTTCCCCTGGCCCTGTCCTGGGCAGCATATGGCAGACCTTGAATTTCAAGGACACCAGTGTTCCACAGATTTAGAAGATTCATCACTGACAAGCATACATTCATCTCAGCTTTTACCCCAGTGGAAAACACACACACACACACACACACACACACACATACACCCTGAAGCAGAGGTATAGCCACTAGCCATACACAAAATGCCTATCTAATGACCGCAGGGCTGTGACAATGGATGAACAAAAAGGCCACTAAGGAGGAGCTACACACAGACACACACACTAACACACCTCATCCCTTTAGATGACCTTGTCTAGATTCAGAAAGCATTAAACATTGTAGCTATTAAAGAGCTGACGACAAGCTTCACCGTTTAAAGCCAGTCCTGTTTTTTTTTTTTTACTTTATCTGAGCTGATACAACATCAGGAATCATCCCTATTTCTATTCAAAGGAGTGATATTTAGCTTTTTTAAATGGAATTATGCATTTTAAAACATTTCCCTGTGGTCTACATAAACTGTAAATGCTCTGCGTGGGTCTGAATTCTTCATTAATTCAACTCCACAGGTCCATCTTCAACCCTATTTCTGAGTAATGACATGAAAATAGGTCCATTTGAGCGCTGGCCCTTTAAATGCACATGACCCCACCCCCTCCAGGTTGTTGACCGTGCTTTCTGTCCCGTTCAGCCGCTTGAGTTTGTTAATACAACCAACGACTGAACATTTTAGGTAATCGGCTCAAAGTTTGGATATATTTTCAGTTTTTACTTCAACCGCTGCTGCTGACAAACAATTATGTCGTACTCGGAGAAATGTTCGTCGGAAGTCTTGACGTTATATGTGTAAATATCGTGATGTAACTAGAAGAAGGAATTAAAACAGGTTGTAGAAATCCACTAGATTTTTGTCGGAATGAATATAAAGATAGCTTTGCAGCACCTGGAGGGTTCAAATTCAAAATTTTCGAACTATTAGGGTCCAAATACACAAATAAATGAACCAAAGACTAATAAAAGTGGGTTTAGCAAAATATGACCCCTTTAAAGATGTGGATGAGATACTCTAGATCCGTAGTGTCAAACTCATTTTAGTTCAGGGGCCACATTCAGCCCAATATAATGTCAAGTGGGGCTGAACCAATAAAATAAATACAGTGAAAAAAGTAAAATTATAATATGGAAATGTTTACATCTACAAACTATCCTTTAAAACTGGGATTACCTTGAACAACCTGAAATCTCTTAAGAAAAATAAGTGCAATTTTAACAGTATTCTGCCTCAGTTTATCATTTACACATGTAGTTTATAACTTACAGATCACAGTCGATCTACAAATACACAAAACATTTAGTAACAGGATGAAAATTGGTAGAAAAAAAAAAAAGTACTTATTTTTTTTAAGACATTTGAGGTTGTTCATATTTGTTCAGGTTATTCACATTCTTGGTGAAAGGATAGTTTATAAATGTCAATATCTTTATGTAATTGTACTTTTTTACACTGAAACAATGAGAATGCTGTGGAGCTGTCATTATTACCCAGCCCCCAGTTTCTTCGACTTGTTTGCCAACACTCTAGCAGCAAAACTGTTAATTGAATTCATACCAAATTTGGTTTATAGATTGCCAGTGACTCAGAATAGATCTCATTACATTTTGGGAAAAGTATGAATTTTTAAAAAAAAAATTTTTCCCCCATTTACCTATAACAGGGTGAAATTTCAAATGTCTGTAGCAGCAAAACTGTTGGTTGAATTCATACCAAATTTCGTTTAAAGATTCCCATTGATGCAGAATAGATGTCATTACATTTTGGGAAAAATACATCAAAGTTTCAATTTTTATGAATTTTTAAAATCTTTTTTCCCCCAGGGGTGAAATTTCAAATGTCTATAGCAGGAAAACTATTGGGTGAATTCATACCAAATTTGGTTTATTGATTGCTAGTGACCCAGAATAGATGTCAGTACATTTTGGGAAACATAGGTCAAAGTTTAAATTTTTTATGAATTTTTTATATCTTGTTTTTCCCCATTTACTTATAATGGGCGAAATTTCACATGTCTATAAAAACATCAATTTTGTTTCAATTTATTTCAGACTTGGCACATATATAGAGGCAATTGATATGCTGACATCAGCACACACATAGACATGATGACATCAGCAGGATTGATGCCAAAATAAGCTACAATATATGCGAGGGGCGGGGTTTGTTGTGATTGGCACCACTTGTTTATAGGTAATAATGATAGTATTTTACTGGTCTGATCCACTTTAGATCATATTGGTCTGTGTTACGCCCCGGCCTAGGGGTTCACCAGGGCGAACATAATAGGCTCAACTTTTGTCCCCTCCCAGCTCCCAAGCACACACGTCAGTCAAAAACTAAGATTCACAATATTTATTATCAGTATCTTGTTCAACTAAGGAAGGGTTAGGGGAGGGAGCGGCTAAAACAACAAACAAAATATCTTCTTTTACAATTTACTAACTTACCTAACCAAAATAAATGCAGGAAATAAAATACAGAAAACTTACCTAACTACCTAACAAAAACAGGAGAAAAGGTGAACACAAAAGAGCCGACCTCCCCTACCAGAAAAAGGTTCAATTTAACAAAACTATTTACAACTACAAACAATCAGATTTTTCCAGGATCGAAGACTGACGGTCACACACACGAACACAGGGTTAGGAGCTGACAGGAGGCAAGAGCGAGCGAGGACAGAAGTTCCAGGGCCATTTTTAAAGGGCTGGGCAATCATGATCCACCAATCAGCAACCTGCAATAGACAGACACAAAAGGGCACAGCACACCTACAGGACGGGGGAGAACACACACACTAAACAGAAAACACATACATATAAATAGATAAATTATGACCCAGGGTCATAACAGTCTGTACATCCTTGATTGTTAATATCTTCAGTGTCATTTTTACATTTCACAAATTCATCCTGGAGATCGGATTGGATCCTTTTGGTCTGCGAGCCGTGTGTTTGACACCTGTGCTGTAGATGATACGCTGCACTGATACACTGCCACAGAATAAAGCTTATATGATGTATAGTCAAAAAGCCGCCATCGCTGGGCAGATCCTCTTATTTGTCAGCACGGCGGCCTTGGTGTCTCATCCTGACATGTTTGAGTAATCCTGGCTGTGCTTGGATAAACCCGGCTCCTATCAGCCTCTGATGGATCTGATGGATCATACGGTACCTGTAGGCTGCGCATTTGTCACAACGTACACACACAGCAGCTATAGGGGCACTCACACCGAGCTGTTGTTATTTACAGATGGTCCGTGATATAGAGTGTGATCTTTGACTTTCTACAAATAAGTTTGTTTTTATCGGAGCAGGATTAGTTTGATGGTATAGCGATTCATTTGTCAGAAAAAAACAAAAAAAAGAAAGCCACACAAAAGACAAAAAGACTCCACTTCCCAGGAGCCGTTTAAGATGATGGTGTTTGATTTTAGCGCCGCATATGTGTGTGTATATGTGTGTGTATGTGTGTGAAGGACTAATTAGCCAGTTTGTTCTACATGTTTTATGGGTCCTGAGATGGGCACATACACACCTTGCTCCCCACAGAGGCCCATCTGTTGTATGAACACACACACACACACATACACACCACACAGGGCTAAAGCCACTCAGATCTGCTGATGAGGGAACACATATATTAATGGCATCACTTATTTGAGCTGTCTGTTCTGGAATTATAGAAGCACCTATGAGGCAAAGAAATGATTGTCTGTCTTTGTTTATTCAGATTTTACTGCTAAATTCAACTGTAAATGCTTTGCATGTGTTTTATTTCTATCTAGAAAAGCACGCGGAAAACGCAGACCTCTGCCAAGGCAAATGCCCCCCCCCCCCCCCCCCACCACCACCACCACCAAAAAAAAAAAAGCACCATTAAATAGTACTAGTAGTAGTAATAGTTTATTCAGTCATGACAACACCAAATATTGTACACAGTATTGACATTTCACGCAAAAGAAAGAAAAAAAATCACAGAATCACAAAATCAAGAATCATGTGTTGAATAATGTGTTGAATAATGACTGAAAAGGTATAGGCAGAAGCAGACTGCTTATCAAAGCCTATCCTATGTTACAACTTTTTAGGCTACCAACCTCCAAAGAAACAACAACAACAGATAATTAATCACATTTATAAGCTTCAAAAATAGCTTTACAAACCATTTTCTTAAAAACTAAAAAAGAATTACATGTTTTTAAATTTATGTTGGCATCATTCCAAAATTTAACTCCAATAATGGACACACATCTCCTTTTCATACCTTTTTTAGCTTTTTGTACAGTGAATTTGCAAACACCTCTTAGATTATATGGAATGTCCTGAATTGAAAAGAACCTCTGTATTGGGTCAGGGAGCATTTTTGATTTTGCTCTGAACATAATTTGCATTGTTTTATAATAAAAGAGATCCTAAAATTTCATCACATAAGAATTTAGAAAAAGTGGCTCCGTGTGAGCAAAATAATCAGCATTATTGATAATACATATAGCTTGTTTTTGCAGTTTTATTATTGAATTTATGGTGGTTTTGAAGGTGGATCCCCACAATTCCACACAGTAAGTTTAAAATCATTACTCTACACAGGGGGTGTCAAACTCATTTTAGTTCAGTTCCACATTCAGCCCAATTAGATCTCGAGTGGGCCGGACCAGTAAAATAATAACAGTGAAAAAAGTTAAATTATATTATGATCAGGTTTACATCTACAAAGTTTCCTTAAAAACCCGAATAACACGAACAACTTGAATTGTCCTGAGAAAAACAAGTGTAATTTTAGCAATATTCTGCCTCAGTTTATCAGTTTATCATTACACATGTGAATTACAATCGCACAAAACAATTAGTAACAGGCAGAATATTGGTAAAACTGCATTTACTTTTCTTAAGACATTTCTGTTTGTTCATATTTGTTCAGGTTATTCACATTTTTTGTAAAAGTATAGTTTGGTAATGTAAACATTTTGATGTAATTTCACTTTTTTACACCAAAAAACAGAAAGAGAGAATTTGGGGTTGTCATTATTTATAGGTTATTATGATCATATTTTACTGGTTCTGACCCACTTGAAATCTAATTGGACTGTATGTGTCTGTACGTGGAACTTGAATTAAAATGATTTTCACTCCATTGATTGTTAAAATCTTCAGTGTAATTTTTGCATTTCATAAATTCATCCCGTGGGCCAGATTGGACCCTTTGGCGGGCCGGATTTGGCCCCCGGGCCGCATGTTGACACCTGTGCTCTAACATTTTAATTATACCTGCATAATATATTGTTTGAGCAATGTCATCGCAATATACAGGGTGGGGAAGCAAAATTTACAATGAACATTTAGTTGTTTTTTCTCAGCAGGCACTACGTCAATTGTTTTGAAACCAAACATATATTGATGTCATAATCATACCTAACACTATTATCCATACCTTTTCAGAAACTTTTGCCCATATGAGTAATCAGGAAAGCAAACGTCAAGAGTGTGTGATTTGCTGAATGCACTCGTCACACCAAAGGAGATTTCAAAAATAGTTGGAGTGTCCATAAAGACTGTTTATAATGGAAAGAAGAGAATGACTATGAGCAAACTATTACCAGAAAGTCTGGAAGTGGAGGAAGCAACAAAAAACGTACCAAAGCTTTTATTAAAGCTCTCAAATCCAAACTCCTAAAGGATCCAACCAAATCCATGAGAAAAATGGCAATTGAACTTGAGGTAGACAACAAGACCGTTAGAAATGCAGTAAAATATGATGTGAAGTTAAAATCTTACACAAGAACACCAAAGCACTTGTTGACAACAGCAACAAATCCAACTTAGCAATTTTTGGGAATCATGTTTATGGCCGCCTTCTAGCCCAGATCTAAACCCTCTGGATTCTGCTGTTTGGGGGCGTTTTAGAACATGCTACCAATAGAACATCACACAGCAATGTCGACTTTCTAAAGATACTATTAAAGAGAATGGGAGAAGTTGTCACCCGAATATTTGAGGAACACTTGCGCAAGTTCAGGAAGCGTGTGAAGGCAGTTATTGAGAAAGAAGGAGGACACATAGAATAAAAACATTTTCTATTATGTCCAATTTTCCTTGTGGCAAATAAATTCCTCATGACTTTCAATAAACTAATTGGTCATACACTGTCTTTCAATCCCTGCCTCAAAATATTGTACATTTTGCTTCCCCATCCTGTATATGTGTGCAATAATCATAACGCAGGTCCTGCCATGTAGGAGGCAAATGAAATCAACGTGTTCTGATCCAATTTCAACATGTGGGTACCTGACACACACCGCGCACATCCACCAAGTGATCCACCAATCAGTGATCCACCAACCAGTGATCCACCAATCACAGTCGTTCTTATTCAGTTTGCTGAAGCAGACCACGCCCCTGCACATGGAGTGAGTCGCTGGAAACAACATCGAAAAACTAGAAAAGCACTCAGACAGCGCAGACCTCTGCCAAGGCAGGTCAGTCCCCCCCCCATCACCACCAAAATGTAATCATTTGTTCCTTGTGCCAGTATCATAATTTCCTGAAAATTTCATCCAAATCCGTCCTTAACTTTTTGAGTTATCTTGCTAACAGACAAACAAACAAACAAACAGACAAACCCCAAAGAAAACATAATGATACTTAACTGGTTAAAGCCTGACGTGTCATCGCTGGCACCCCTTGCACATATGCAGTTTGGATGGCTGTAACTTTTCACTGTTTGAGAAATTAGAAAAATTCCAACGGTTTCTTTTAACCTGAGACGTTGTGCTTTATAGGTTTTATTGGGTCATTATTGTAATTTCACCCATGCCTGTACTAAAGGCTGGAGAAGAAGCCATTTTAGTAGAATTATAACATGCAGTAAAGTATGGAGACGGTATTTAGTGTAATCCATTACTTATGGGACACATTTGAATTTCAAAGAGCAACAGACTATCAACTGACCTCCCAGTGGAATAACACAGTGGAGAAGTGGGTTTAACGCAGAAGCTGAAGCTGTAGCCAGCGCTGGAGTCAGGTCAAACCCACCAATAGAAACTCTTCTGTCATCCATCAGCGTAGGCCCCGCCCATTAAGTGCAGTTTAACACGCAAGCAAAACTTTTGAAGTCGCAAGCAAAGAGGACTGATTTATAAGCAAAATTATCTTTTTTTTCTATTGCCACTTAATGTCTTTTGCTCTCAAATCTCTTCTTTGGTTGCAAATCTATTCTATTTGATTGATGAATAAAGAAACAAATGTCTCTCCATAGTAAAGCGTAAATGATTACTAGATTTTGAAAGGAAAAATGGGCGAAAGGACACACTCACAGCATATTTTTAGGGCTGGGCAAGTTAAACGCGTTATTACCGCGTTAACACATTCATTAAATAACGCTGACAATTTTGTTATCTCACGTTAACGCCGTTTTATTATTGTTCTGCCTTTCAAGCAAGTCTTAGTTGATTTATACATACGGAGTCTTATTTTGAAACTCATGCTTTTATTTTGCCAGTCCACACGCCGGTGCTGAGAGGAGAAAAGAGCGAACTTTACAAGTAATGCTGAATCAAACTTTGTGTAAGTCCTGCAGAAGCAACACCTGTATGTATCAATCATTCTGTTGTTTGATAAATAATTTCACATGCAAACGTGCCGTTAGAAACTTGTTTATGATGTTATTTTGGATGTGTTTATTACAATGTGTTATTAACATGTTTAAGCTAATTCATTTATGCTAGCAGTCGCAGATGGGTTGCTAATTCTTTATGCAAGCTCATGCTAAGTTTATGTAAATTCATTGGTTGTGTTTAGATATAATATGTCAGCCTTTGAACTAACCTTTACTCATTTACGATGTGAATGTATTATTAGCAGTCATTTTATCTCGATGCTAACTTGAATGGGAAAATCCATAGACACGCTAACGATTAGCATTTACAGCTTAAGATTTACAATGTCTTTTTATCCAGCAACAAAGGTTCACATCAGAGATATTTGATACTATTCATTCTTACAACAACTGAACATAAAATACTCACAGGCAAATGTTTTTGGGGCCATACAAACAGAGTGAAAGAAACGTGTCTGTTAGTTCATTCTTAAGTCTGAACTGACTATGGGAACACCGAAAGGACAAAACATACGTTAGTGCAACTTATTCTGACCACTTCAGGGCCCCTTTTGCTTGCTTTGAACAACTGAACATCACATATTAATGGGCTTATTAGTGTTAGTACTGATTAGTGGGCTTAAGACTCCTGTCAGTCACTCACAACTGTAAATACACTGGTGGGGCATAAACATGTGTAAAAGTAGTGGTTTTTTACATGGACATTTTCATTTTAAATGTCTTCAGATGGTGGGGTTGAGAAGGACACAGGTGTTTGGAAGCACTGACGTGCAATTATTTTTTCCACTGGAGTACTTTCAGTCTGAAATATCACTGAAGGGCATGCCCCCCCCAACAACTATGCGATTAATTGTGATTAATCGCATAAATCCACACGATTAATCGCAATTAGAAATTTTAATCGCTGCCCAGCACTACATATTTTCTAAACTTTTTATAGTCAAAATTAGAAAAAAAAAACCCAGGTGGACCATTTGAGGCTTAGGGTTTAAAGGGTTAATGTTGGCATCAAAGAATATAAACTGAATGGATCAATCACCAGCCAATCACAAACCTAATATATGCACTTCAGTGGCAGAAACAAGAATAACACTGATAGTAAATTTATGAAAAAAAAAAAAAAAAAGTAAGAAAACTAAGAAACATTGTGAGAACGGCTAAAATATGTAATGTGATTACATTTATTTGTGCCAAAAGTAAATGTAACTGTATTTAGCTCAAATAAAACACAATGAAATGAAAATAAAACAAGTAATTTCTAGGATTCGTTTACAGAATAGAAGGAGAAATGTATATATTAAGTCACGTCAAAGTAGCTAAATTGATTGAGATTAAAAACATGACAAATGTTACTAAACTAAAAATCAGCCTCATAACCTTTGAGCTCCAAACACCAGCCTTTGTTCATCCATGATTTTCATCCCAAACCTCTTCCTGCTAAGACTTGTCCCTATTTAACACCTGAAATAAACTGACATAGCACCTTTTTTTATATGTTCTCGCTCATATAATCACATCAAACTGTCACAACACTGGTCACTTTAATCACTTTCTAAAAACCAACCACTCGTGTTAATGTTCCTGTTTTGTGTTAGCTCATATGTACGCACGGTCTTATCACACATTAAATCAAAGCCCCCCGAACGTTATTGATAGAAATAATCTCCTGCGTATCCGTCAACATGCTTCGTATTCATTTTTCAGGGTCAAACCGCGTATCATGTATTTCTCACACTTTTCGTATCATTCAATCAATCACAGGTCACAGTTTGTGTACATCTCTCACCATCTTACAGTTCTGTGTTCATGCGTGGAATTGAAAATAAAAATGATAATGAAGAGCTGTGATTTCTGTAACTGTTTTAGGGCATTTACAGTCAAATTATTAATATTTTATTAACAGAGGATCTCAGGAAAATCTGAATCGAAGCTGCTCAAGAAACAAAAGGCTTGAGTTGGTTTTTTTTTGTTTTTTTTTCCCCCTTAATTAGGCCCGAGCCGAGTAAAGCCGGCGCAGGGCCTATTGAGTCTGCAGTGGGCGCATGGGGACGAAATCGCCAGTGACGCGGTCGCCTTTCACCACTGTCACCACTCTCACTCATATTCACATTCACGGCACTGAGACAGACATGTGGGGGAGCTCGAGAGCTTTCAAATAAGGCCATATGTGGTTGCCATAGAAACGGCTATATTGTTCTTGCTCAGATTCTGATTTTTCTCCTGCTCTTTGAGCTCAATTTTGACCCTCTGAACATTTATGAAAACTCACCAAATTTTGCCTAAAATTCAGAAGTGCGAGAAATTGAATTTACATATAGGTTTCGTAGAGGTTGGTAAAGAAATGTTGCGGCAGCGCCCCCTTGAAAGTGGAAATGCATTGCGCCAATGGGAGTTCGTCCAACATAAAGTTTGTCGTAGAGCCACGAAAATCGGTACACAGATTCATCATGAGGAGACAAACAAAAAATATTATCATGGCCACGCCCCTAAACCAACCCTTAGTCGGCCATATTGGATTGAAATTTCCAAAATGCTGAGTCAGCGTTTTCGCTGACGTTGTATTTTAACTATCTCCTACTAAGCTGTTTGGCAGAATGAGCTCAAAATCGGTGTACAGTATCTAGAGAAGTGGGACATCAAAAGTTATCCGAATTTTTTGAATCGTTGTCACCGTTTTTGTGCAACGAGGTTACAAACTTTGTGAAGTTTTGTCAAAAATTTGCCATCATAAAAATTGCTCCAGCTCAGACATACAAACACCGATTTGGCTGAAATTTGACTCAGACGTCTATCTCCCAGGTCTACACCCATTTATTGAAAGACATTGAAATGTCACACTATAGCGCCCCCTACAAATGTACATTTACAAAAATGACATCAGTTCGGACATACGAACACCAATTTGGCTTAAACTTGACTCAGACATCTGTCTCCCAGGTCTACACCTGTTTGTCAAAAGAAACTGAAATTTTGCACTACAGCGCCCCCAACAAAAAATTTTTATTTTTTTTTTTTATTTTTATTTTTTATTAAAATTGCTTCAGTTCGGACATATGAACACCGATTTGGCTCAAATTTGACTCAGACGTCTATCTCTCAGGCCTACACCCATTTATCAGAAAAATTTGAAATTCGGTGCCATAGCGCCCCCTACAATTTTACCTTTACAAAAATTACTTCACGTTAGACATACAAACACAAATTTGGCTCAAATTTGAATCAGTTGTCCATCTCCCAGGCCTAAACCCATTTATCAAAAGAAAATGACATTTTGCTAAATAGCGCCCCCTACAAATTTTCCTTCACGAAAATTGAATTAATTCAAACATACGAACACCAATTTGGCTCAAATTTGACTCAGTGGTAAATCTCGCAGGTCTAAACCCATTCAAAGGAAGAAATTCAATTTTAGCTTCATACCGCCCCCTACAGATTTACTTATACTAAAATTTCTTTAGTTTGGACATAAAACCAAAGATTTGCCTCAAATTTGAATCAGTTGTCAATGTCCCAGGCTACACTCATTCATCAGAACACACTGAAATTTGGTGCTAGAGCGCCACCTGCTGAACGATGGACATACTTCTACTGGACGTGCCTGTGGCGAGGGCCTTTAGATTGCCGCTTGCGGCTTTAATTTTAGTATTTATTACGTGGGTTACAAAAAAATGTTTTTTCAACTGAATTAGGACCATTTTGCACCGCTAAATCCAAAAATGACATGTGTTTTTCTCAATCAGGTCAGGTCTTTTTTGCTAATTTGATTTTGAAAACTTTGATCTTCTCACAAAATATAATAATTGATACCCAAATAAGATTGGTAAGCACACTAAGCAAACTATCAGCTGATGCAGCAGATGACGATTATAACACAGTGTTATATTGACTGTCAAAATAAGTACCTTTGAGTCTTATTTTGAAGAGAAAAACTTGATACCATAATACAGATGTGTGTAAACAATGAGCTTTATACTTAATCCAGTGAGTGAGACAGTCTGTGGATACATAGTGTTGATTTGCTGGTGGGTTTTTGGTCCTAAATGTGGTCTGGTATGTGAATTTGGAGTTTAGAATATCACAATATAATACATCCATTCAATGTGCAGATAATGATACTGATCGTTTAAAGACAGATTCAGACGACAAGAGTAATATAAGGTCAAAAGCAGTAACTACATGAAATAACCTCATCCTTAGTTTAAGAGTATTTTACATGTATGCCTATATTATATTATATTACACTGGGTTACAAAAAATATTTTTTTGCAAGTTGTCTAGGTTTTTCAACTGAATTAGGACCATTTTGCCACCGCTAAATCCAAAAATGACATCTGTTTTTCTAAATCAGGTCAGGTTTTTTTACTAATTGATTTTGGAAAATTTGATCTTCTCACAAAATATAATAATTAATACCAAAATAAGATTGGTAAGCACACTTTATGAAACTTGTGACTTGATTCCTGTTAGGTGCAATGGTGTATTCACCGCAGATGTAGCAGAATACGTCAGGCTTATTTTTGCAAGATCTTCTAGTCGAAGCCATTTCATTCACCTGTAATATTAAAAAAAAAAACATTAATCATAAATTGGCAAAAAGTCAAATCTTCAGAACTCGTTTATTGCAAGAAATATGAAAGAATTTTGTATCATATGATGTGAAAGTGCCCATAAATGTAAGCAAAAATGTTAAAAAGCCAATATGTAGCATAGTTCAGAAAGTTGACCCGATTGAGCAAAATGAATGTGATTTTTGGATTCAGCACACCAAAATTATCCTAAATCAGCTCAAAAAACTTAAACAATAAATTTGTTGTTGACCAGTGCTATAGTATTTCGTATTGCACTCACTGAGTACAATACTTGTTTTAACCCATAAAGTGCTACATCTGTGTCAGTTCTATATATTTAACCTTTTCGAAGTGATTTATCTTTATTTATTAGAATATTATCATCTGTATTTTGTATTTTTTCAATGAAAATCATATATTTCTGATATTTAATTCACTGGTCATGTAGAAGTTCATAAAAGCTCAATTTTCGGTCATATTTTAGTCGGTACATTTTCAACAACATGAAGACCCAGTGCTACTTTTGTGTCAGTTTCCAAATGAATTTTCTCTATTTTTCACCTTTATTAAGAGATTTATTGCCATTTATTCTAATATTATCCTCTGTTTTTACATTTTTCAGTGAAAAACAGGTATTTTCCCCTATATTTAATTCACTGACCATGTAGAACTCACAGTAAATTCAAAGTTTATTATATAAAAAATGGAGAAAACTGAAGAAAAAGTGACTTTTCCAGTAAAATCTATCATTAACTGAACATAAACCCAGTGCGTCCATCCACTGCCATTGATCCAACTCCATGGGTTTTACTGGCGAATCAATGTTGTAGAAGATGACGGTGTTTCCATGGTAACTATGGAGCTTCTGAATATCCAAATGGGTCATATCTGATAACTGTATTTTTCACAAATAATTTATTTATCATTTTATTTTATTTCATTTAACCTTTATTTAACCAGCCTACGGAGCCTCTGAACGTCCAAAAAAGACACTTGATGCTGCTGAAAAGCTGAAAAACTGCATTTTAAAAGAATTATCTACATGTATTGATAGGATTAATGGATCAGCAGGTATTAAATAGTTTAGTTCAGTAGATGCTTTATTTCACCAGTGGCTGTTGAGCAGGTTGTCTGTATTCTCTTGTCATGTTATTTCCAGCTGTTTCAGCCCAAGATAAATTTCCCTTCAGAGATTCTAAAGTTGCTTTGATTTGAATCTTAGAAGGAATTGTACTTATATTTTCGACTAAGATATGGCATAAAAATGAGACGATTTAGGCTTTTCTGGCTTTTATCATTTTTGTCGATCAATCAGATCTTAAACATAATTGCTTTTGTAAGAACGCGCTTGGGTGTGACATTTAACTGGACCGTTTTCCTCATTCTATTGTTATGAAAAACACATTTCTGACACAAGCAAAATCAAAATGATCCCCCCCACCCTCCCTTAAGTTTTCAGAATCCTCCATCCTTCAGGCTGGGTCTATCCCCCCTGGAATTTATTTAATTATCGCAGAACACTAACGCTGCTCGCACAAACTGAATACATAGTACCTGGAACAACAGGGATCCCCCACCGTAGGCGATCAGAAGTCCCCACAAAACAAAGGGAAGAAGAGAAGCCAATATTCCACCTTTTTCAGACACACATAATGCGAGGCTGAGATATAACACATTCTGTAGTAAGCTCTTTCTCACTTGGCTAACCTTGAATGAAGTCTCAGATGAGAAAAAAAAAAATGCTATTTTCACCTCGGTCCTTGGCCAGAAGTGTCTTAGCTCTGAGCTATTTGTGTGTGTATGTGCATGTGTGTGTATATATATATATATATATTTTGTTTGTGTTTTTATTTTCTGCCAGATATTGCTTTTGTATGTCCTAGAAAATAAATAAATAAATAAATAAAATAGAAGTGAATACCATGTAGTGTACACCTCATACGTCTTCATGCATACTATTGTTCAGGATCACATACAATGACAGATTCAGCTGTTTCTTTACTATCTTCGCCACAAATTGTGATTTTACATTTTACATTGCAAACTCACTGATCAATTATGTACAAACTAGAACACTGAGGTCATCAAACGCAGGGTTACTAGCGACTCCCAGAAATATTACAAAGAAAATGGGGGACGCAGCCTTTACTAACTATGCACCAAAGTTATGGAATACAATTCCAAAGACATTAGAGAAGCCAGTTCACTGAATATATTAAAACCAAATTAAAAGATTTTTATTCTCATTAGCCTTTGAAAGGAGATAAAAATGGGGTCACAATTCAGGAACCAGGAATGTGCGTTTTTTTAATTTTTATTTTATTTTATTGTATTTCTGTTTTTATTTTTATTTTATTGTATTTCTCTCAAATTTCCTCTTATTTCTTGCACTTCAAAAATTCTATGCACAATCAAATATTTTAATGTGCGCTGTTTTTATTTTATTGTATTTCTCTCAAATTTCATTTTATTTCTTGATGTATAATCAAATCTTAATGTATTTTAATATTATATTTTTTCAATCAATGTGAAACACTTTGGGCTACAATTTCTGTATGAAAGGTGCTATACAAATAAAGTTTATTATTATTATTATTATTATTATTATTATTATTATTATTATTATTATTTTTCTTGGCTGGTAAAATTATCTTTTAAATATCTGAACATCATATGTGTAAATGGTGGCACAATTCATATGGGATAGAAAAATTATTTGTCTCTCATTCATATTCTTTTTTCCAAAGTTAGGTTTCATGCACAAATTAATTAAAAACATGGTCTAACACGGTGGTTCTTGACCTTTTTTGGTTCTTGACCCCATTTTAACGTCACAAATTTCTGGCAACCCCAGACATTCAAAACAGAGACTTTTTTTTTTTTTTTTTTTTGCTAACATTAATTTGTTTTTGATCATGTAATAGTTTGCTGTACTATGCTGTACTAAATCAACAGTTTTGCCAAAACTCATTTTTTGCGCTGGCAAGAGGTGGTTTTTCAGGCATAGCGCAAATGGTTTATCATGCAACTGCAATGGAAAGACCTTTTTCCGCAACTAGAGTCACGTGAATTAAAAAAAACAAACAAAAAAAAACGGATGTTAATGGATTTTACAACGAGAATAAGAAGAGTTTTAAAAGAAGCATGGTGTGGTGTGTATGGACACACCAGGAAACCCAAATCATTTTTTAATTTAGTACGGGATAGAGGGGTGATGTATAATAATAATAATAGTAATAATATAATAATAATATAATAATAATAATGATCAGGGTGCTATTTGTTGTCTTGTTTTTGTATTCCTATTTCTGCTCAGTGAATTTCATCCTCGGGGGGGGGGCAACCACCAATGTAAAATAACAGCAGGTTGTGACAGTTTCTTCCATCTATATCCTACATTACTGCACAAACGTTCACCTGAACCGAACTGTCGGCAGACTCAGAATTCGCGAGCATCCACATGCACTGGACACTGTAAGAGGGGGTAAACGTGACAAATTCATGTGGACCAATAGTTGTGTGTGGGGCCATAGAGCAGTGGAGGGGGTCAGGGATACAGGGTAGAAGTTGTAAAAATTTTTTTGGAAGATCCACTGAATAACAGAGGTATAGAACCCGGACGTTGGACGTTGAAAAAGTTTCACTCTTTCGTTTCATGCGAGCGTTAGTTACGTTAGTTATGGACCACCCCCCCGCTCCAACAAAACAACCCCCCCCTCAGTGTTTTTGACAAATTGCACCCTGATAATAATGAATATATTTGTAAATCAACATGATTTTTATGTTCGTAACCATGTTTATGGAATGACTTCTGGCGTCATCTCACAATAATAAATTGACAAATCATCGCATTTGTGATTTAATGGAAAAACCAACATTACGCACTTCTGTTTTTTCGACATCTATTAAATATCGGTAAAGTTTTGCGCTGATATCCAATGGAAAAGCGAACTACTTTTAGATTCCGGATGCTTTCTTCTTCCTACATTTTTAAGTTTATTTACATGTGGAGTATCTATGGGGCCATTATTGTAGCAATATATTTGCAAATGCGTGTGGAGAGTTGAGTGTCCGCATCTCAATCTGTCTGTGCGCAGTCGGATTTGCAAATTTGTAAATGAATCTGGTAAATGTGCGATGAGATTTGTGTGTCTGCACAACAATCTGCAAATGTGTAAAAACAACTTGTGTGTGTGTAATCAGATTTGAAAAGTCAAAGTATTTTCACACACAAGACCCAGAAATACGGACAAATCATTGGTTACAAGTCAAGCGGCTTCTCGATTGGCTCTCTTTACACACGTGAATTTGCTACACTTCTGCCGTGACAGATCCACAAATGCGCAGCGGGATTTGTCTGTAAACAGGGTTTGCGTGCCTGGGCTCAGCTGCCCTGGGCCTCAGCTCACAGGCTCCTTCATTCGGCGGCTGCGTTCGGCTTTGCTCGTTCTTGTACCTGACGTGAGTTTACGTGAGTTGTGCTTGCAAGGTTCACCAACTGCCACTAAAAATCGAAGAAGAAGAAGATTAATTCCTCACAAGGTGGATTCCATGACCCTTTTAAAATGAACAGTGAAAGATGTTTTTCACTGTTCATTTTAAAAGGGTCATGGAATCCACCTTGTGAAGAAGAAGAAGAAGAAGAAAAACATGGAATCCACCTTGTGAAGAAGAAGAAGAAGAAGAAGAAAAACATGGAATCCACCTTGTGAAGAAGAAGAAGAAGAAGAAGAAGGAGAAAAACATCTTTCACTGTTCATTTTAAAAGGGTCATGGAATCCACCTTGTGAGGAAGAAGAAGAAGATTAATCTTCTTCTTCTTCGATTTTTAGTGGCAGTTGGTGAACCTTGCAAGCACAACTCACGTAAACTCACGTCAGGTACAAGAACGAGCAAAGCCGAACGCAGCCAGAATGAAGGAGCCTGTGAGCCTGAGCCCAGGGCAGCTGAGCCCCAGGCACGCAAACCCTGGTTTTACAGACAAATCCCGCTGCGCATTTGTGGATCTGTCACGGCAGAAGTGTAGCAAAATTCACGTGTGTAAAGAGAGCCAATCGAGAAGCCGCTTGACTTGTAACCAATGATTTGCTGTATTCTGGGTCTTGTAGTGAAAATACTTTGACTTTTCAAATCTGATTACACACACACAGTTGTTTACACATTTGCAGATTGTTGTGCAGACACACAAATCTCATCGCGCATTTACAGATTCATTTACAAATTTGCAAATCCGACTGCGCACAGACAGATTGAGATGCGGACACTCAACTCTCCACACGCATTTGCAAATAATATTGCTACAATAATGGCCCCATAAGTATCTGTTAATGGTCAAAAACACTATTTCTAACCAGGTTTTGCACATATGTGAACTGGAATATTAATGAAATATTAATTTTCATTAGTTATGTAAATAGTTTATAGGGATTTAGTCTTTTTCAGATTAAGGTCATATGTACATTTAACTGTAGTCATTGTGAAAATCCAATAATTCAGTCTGTCAGGATTCTTTATGTTTGATTTTGCTAAGACATAATAATAAACACTGTTTTTATTTAAAGCTCACAAGCCAAATGGTATAAATTCTGGATTATATTGACTTGATAGGTCTGTACTTGTTTGAAAACAATGAATTATGATGCATTTTACTCCCATATTAAACAGCTTATTGTAGCATGGAATCAATTAACTCCTCCATTTCACTGTTTTCTTCTCAGAAAATCCTTTTTTTTTTCCAACAGGCAGGAAATCTGTCCCACACGTTTGTTGCTTTTGGGATTGTTTTCTTACCTCTGTATTAGAAATAACCCCACTTACAGCTGAACCTTTTCATACTTTTCATTTTCTGGATGAGCCGTCCTATCAGTGAATGAGACGCCACTGGATAGTCGAAGTTTTCTGAGAAATACGGCGAGGAAATTCAATCACAGGCTATGAAAGGTTCACTTCAATGGATTTTCTTTTATCAGAGCTTATACAAATTGTGAGAAAGTCGGGTCTGTCGGTGACTGTGGTGTCGTATTAAAGTTATGGTCGAGGACTGGGAAGTTTAATGGAAATGTGAGAAAAGGATCTGAAGTAAGTTTGACTCTTTATCACGTTTGTCCAGTTAATATCGCACAAAATGGTAAATTGAACGGCAAAATATCATTCTAGTCCAATTGTGTGTATGTGTGTGTGTTTCTTTACATACCCAGTGTTGTGCAAGTTACTTCCAAACTGTAATCCATTACAGATTACTTGTGTAACGTGAGGGTTCGTTGGTGGTTCATTCTTTCTAAATTTTAGAAAGAATGAACCATGAACCACCAACGTGTGTATATGTATGTGTAGGCCGTCAGGTCAGCCCGGTTTTGGTTTCATCTCACTCTGAACTTTCCGAACCACGCAATTTTGACATAAAAAAAAAAAAAGAAGATAATTGCATGTAGTGTATAAAAAAAAAAAAAAAAGTTCTCGTTATACTCCTTCAGTATTTTTTGTGATCGTTGTTTTATTACGGCACTAGCTCGGCTTCAGCGTAATACGATTTCTCTATCCGCGACAGTGCGTCGGTTGTCACGTGATTGTAACTGACCAGTGCGGTGACCGAAAAATGTAAACAAACGCTACACATGGCTGCCTCCGTGGTTAACAGGAAGTAGCAAAAGTCATAACAACAATGTGGAAAATACTCAATAATCATCATCAGACGAGTGGAAGAGATTCTAAACACTTCCGGATGGTGTTGGAGTGCTATAAAGCAACAACAATACACCGCGTATATAGGATGTCAATCAGAGAAAGAGTCTCCGAAGCCGTTTGTTTACATACACGGACCTAGCCCGACACACACACCCGGACTAATGAGTCGAGTGTGTGTCTTGACCTCCGCCGAACCCCTGAGACTGGACTCACCGAACCCCTAGGGTTCGATCGAACCCAGGTTTAGAACCACTGATCTAAAATGAGACAGCAGGATGTGAGATGGATTCTTCTTAAAATAGTGCTTTACCTTTGTGTCACATGACAAACTAGGGGCGTGCATTGGGCAAGGATCTGGCGATAAGATACAAATCAAAATATTAGGACCACGATACGATATATCGCAATATATACGATACTGTTAACAAGGCAATATTTTTTGTTTGTTTTGTTTCTTCTAAGATATTATTTCCTGGAAAAAATTCAATAATACCAGAAATATGCACAAATACTAAACACATTTTTATTTGATCAGAACAGGATTTAATACGATATCACAAACTTTCCTCTGTAAAAACAAATATTGTTAAAATAATAATAATAATAATAATAATAATAATAATAATAATAATAATAATAATAAATAAAAACATAAAATGATGTTTACAGACATTACAGTTTAAGATCCTGCTCAAATGTTCATTTTCTATTAGCTGTGAAATGATGTATAGTGTTCAGTAACTGAATCATCCAACATCATAACATTATTTTTTTTGCTGATCCCCAACAAAGGAACTAACATCTGCCTCTTTCAGACTGTAAAACAGTGCTTTAGGATGATTGAAATAACCATTATTTAACAAAAGTGTTAGCCATAAAAAGAAAAAAAATACATGCATGACTTGCAGTATCACAATACTACCTTTTTAGTATACAAACCACAGAGCAAAATACCCATTTAAATAACTACCTAAAAATATCGTATAGTACTTTTTAATATCGATACAGTATCATGAAATGAAATATCATGATATATTGCGGACTGATATTTTCTTACACCCCTAACGACAACTACCGCCACAACACTTCCTGACACATCCATCTCACATGACTAAACTAACCAATCAGGAGCTAGCGGGTACTTAGATACTTAGATCGGTAAATGTAAGTGATTTAGAAAGGTGGATTCAATAGATGATCTGAGCTGCTGTATACAACAAATGAGAATAATTAATGTGTAAATGTGTACATAATAATTCTGCAAACATAAATGTAAATAGTTATTTGGGTAACACTGTAAATATATTTTTAACAAATACATGAATTAACTTATTCCCCTTTAATTTGTTTCAGTGTTAAACCTTCAACATAAATTACTTTAACGTCTGAGCCTTACACTTGTTACTGTTATTTAAAAGTAAATCCTTACCTTACAATATTACTGTCTCAGAATTGTAATGGATTACATGACTCCTGTATTACTTTGGAGTTACATACAGACTCTCATCATAAACGACGTGTGCGCAGTAGAACCCAACCCAGTACAACACATATGAGAAGTACATGTGGACAGATAGCTCAGTAAGCAACGCTACAGTCTACGATGTTCGAATCCCAGCAGGAACGTTTGCATTTTTTCAACATTTTACGTGTTCAAACAGGGGGCATGGCACAGAGGATGCCGGCAGATAAATCTAGAATCAATGAAGAGTTCTAACCAGCACTGTTCTACAATTTCAAAGAAATATCTGCTTCAATATGTGCCAAATCTAACATACTTTATTAAAATGAATCAGAAAACTAGAAAAGCACTTGGAGAGCGCAGACCTCCGCCAAGGCAGATCAGACACTGGGTTTACAGGGTGGGGAAGCAAAATTTACAATATTTGAGGCAGGGATTAAAAGACAGAGTATGACCAATTAGTTATTGAAAGTCATGAGAATTTATTTGCCACAAGAAAATTGACATAATAGAAAATGTTTTTATTCTATGTGTCCTCCTTCTTTCTCAATAACTGCCTTCCACACGCTTCCTGAAACTTGCTGCAAGTGTTCCTCAAATATGCGGGTGACACACTTCTCCATTCTTCTTTAATAGTATCTTCCAGACTTTCTCGTAATAGTTTTGCTCATAGTCATTCTCTTCTTTACCATTATAAACAGTCTTTATGGACACTCCAACTATTTTTGAAATCTCCTTTGGTGTGACGAGTGCATTCAGCAAATCACACACTCTTTGACGTTTGCTTTCCTGATTACTCATATGGGCAAAAGTTTCTGAAAAGGTATGGATAATAGTGTTAGGTATGATTATGACATCAATATAGTGTTTGGTTTCAAAACAACTGACGTAGTGCCTGCTGAGAAAAAACAACTAAATGTTCATTGTAAATTTTGCTTCCCCACCCTGTATGTTCAGTTAATGATAGATTTGACAGAAAAAAAGTAACTTTTTCATCAGTTTTCTCCGTTTCTGATAAATACCCTGTGAATTTACTGTGAGTTTTAATGGACATCTACATGATCAGTGAATTAAATATAGGGGGAAATACCTGATTTTCAGTGAAAAAATGCAAATACAGAGGATAATATTAGAATAAACGGCAATAAATCTCTCAATAAAGGGGGAAAATAGAGAAAAAATATTTGAGGGGTGGCACAAAAGTAGCACTGGGTCTTCATAAATAAACAAACAAACAAATAAATAAATGTTTTTTTCATTTGAGCAGTTAAATTATGGGCAAAAAAATGTGTTGTAATGCAAGCACTATTGAACAGTTACCGAGTAAAATATTACAGAAAATTGATTAACAAAGTAATCTGTTCCTGTAATGCATTACTTTTGTAAACATATTACTCCCAACAGTGGATACATACCAAACCAGTGGATGCCATTTTTGCATGTAAATTTCTCTATCCATCAAACGCTCTCACCCTTGCTTTCTTTTCTTTTCTTTTTGCGTCTATACATCAAACCCTCTCTTAAGTGTCTATTAACTCCATCTCTCTCAGTGGGATTGAGGGCAGTTAACGACTTTCCCTGTGGCCTCCAACCCCTCAGGTCAATCCTCCTTGTCCCTGACCTTCAGAGTCAGAGCAGCCTTGGGAAAGTGTCGGCGGACTGATTTACCGATACAGAGGACGGTGGATCTCCAGAGGGGTCAAGCAGGGGCTCGCATTGCTTCCACTATCCCACGAACTAGACCTGCACTCTGGGTTGGCGGTGTGATTTAGTGAAGGGGTGTTCTGGATCTGAAGAGCAATGTCAAAGGACTCTCTGAAGGGAGATGTTGAAATCGGAGAAGTGTGTTGCAACACGGTCTCTCATGTCTCTATTTGCAACTCCATCATCTAAGACAAACAGAGGATGGAAAAGGGAAGGGCCGCGGCTCCAGTGACTTGGAAGTTTCTGTCGATGAAGCTCACATTTCTCAGTCTTATTGTACTGAAACGGAAGATTTTCCACCAAGATGAGAATTCAAGATCCTTCCTATGTAATGTATTGTGCAGACTAAGGTACACGATAGTGCGTCGCTCTCTGAATAAACATTACCTGCTTTTCTTCTGTCTTACACAGTTTTACATGAGATTTAAACATTTTACCCGAAAAACCCATTTGGACATTAACCCATAAAGACCCAGGGGTGCTTTTGTGGTAGTTCAAAATAATTTTTTTCTGTCTATTTAAGACAGAAAAGAATTTAAGTGTACATGTGGTTAGAATGTATTTAATCTTGAATGAAGGGTTTAACATTCAGATAGATAGATGAGTTAGATTAGAATTGTTTAATACCTAGTGAGCCCACATGAGTCATGATATTAGCATTAGCATTGTAAAACATTCATTGTTAGGTATAACACATTTTAAGTACTGCTAAAAATCCAGTTTATAGACTTTTAATAAACTTACTAACCTCGTTTTTTGGATTATTGAGATTAATAATGATTTATTGTGCAATTAGTAGCAGTAAATTAAAACTGTTAATTAACTGTTAACTATGCTTTTTGCAGCAGATGGATGGATGGATGGATGGATAGATTGTACTTATTATATAGATTATTTATGGTCAAAATAAGACAAAAATTCCACAAAACTAGAGATAAAATAATAGAAACTATTTTTAATAACTGAAACAAAAGTCAATAACAACTAAAACCAAATAACTGGTGGAACTGGAGTGTCAGACTGGGAGTTGGGAACGCTCACACTGGTTCTGTCACTTTAACAAATGTCCTGTCACAAATACAACATATGTGTGTTTATTTACAGAGACGAGTAGAATCTAATTAAAGAAGAGCAAAGATGAAAATAAGAAAAAGGCAAAGAAATAACAGAAAGAACTAGATTTTTACTCATACAAACACAATATATCCTGACCTGGAATATTATCATTATGATCAATATGTTGTTGTTGATCAGTTATTACAGTAAATGTTGAAACAATATTTATTACCGCTGCCAAGGAGGTTATGTTTTTGCCAGGGTTTGTTTGTCTGTTTGTTTGTTTGTCTGTCCGTTAGTGTGCAACATAACTCAAAAAGTTATGGACAGATTTGGATGAAATTTTCAGGGTTTGTTGGAAATGGGATAAAGAAGAAATGATTAAATTTTGGTGGTGATCGGGGGTGGGGGGGCCCACGGGGGGCGCCACTGATCAGCCTTGGCGGAGGTCTGCGCTCTCCGAGTGCTTCTAGTTTTAAGTTTATTAAAGACAGATTTTTGATCTTGAGTGAGAGTTGGAAAAAAAAAACCCTAAAAAACAGTTATTTAAGAGGAGAAATAGATAAATGAATAAAGAGCAGAATAAAAGGACAACATAAACAAGTAATCAATAAAAATAAATTTAGATAGATAGATAGATAGATAGATAGATAGATAGATAGATAGATAGATAGATAGATAGATAGATAGATAGATAGATAGATAGATAGATAGATAGATAGATCACCAAATGTACAAAAACAACATCATTATGGACTCAGCTACAGACCTTTGTAACATCAGTGCAACAGCCCAATAACAACCATAACCTTACTTAAGTTATTTATTACCTCCGCCAAGGAGGTTATGTTTTTGCCAGAGTTTGTTTGTTTGTCTGTCCGTTAGTGTGCAACATAACTCAAAAAGTTATGGACAGATTTTGATGAAATTTTCAGGGTTTGTTGGAAATGGGATAAGGAAGAAATGATTAAATTTTGGTGGTGATCGGGACAGGGGGGGGCCCATTTCCAACAAACCCTGAAAATTTCATCAAAATCTGTCCACAACTTTTTGAGTTATGTTGCACACTAACAGACAGACAAACAAACAAACAAACCCTGGCAAAAACATAACCTCCTTGGCGTGGGGGGGCCCACGGGGGGGGCCACTGATCAGCCTTGGCGGAGGTCTGCGCTCTCCCGAGTGCTTCTAGTTACCATTTGTCATAATATTATCCTCTCCATTTTACAGTTTTCAGTGAAAATCAGATATTTTCCTATATTTATTATGTACTTTAATCATCAAGCTGGGATTACATTTGAGGGTTATTATACCAATAAAAATAGGATATTTAAAGACATTAATTGACATTTGTTTGACCTCTCAAGGTCAAAGGTCATGGCACCAAATGAAAGCCCATATGTGACTTCCTATTATTGTCGATAGGCCCTTTCCCACCAAAAGGCCCAGGAACTTATTTACCAGGAACTTTTTGGGGTAAAAAAGTTCCTGGTAACTGCGTTTCCACCGCACCCGAAAGTTCAGGGTAATTTATTCAAATCAGGTTGATGATGTAAGAGGGAGCAGTAACAGAACCTGTAGTCCTGCTCATGTCCATTCACAAACTAACCTCTAGTTCAATGAAATGACACACTACTTTAAGGGGACGGGTTGGGTTTAACATTTTACTGGTTGTTGAAATCACTTAATCCATCTGGAATACATTTTAAATGAAACGTCCACTTGTTGTAGCTTCTCTTTTGGTCCATTTTCCGAATTATCAAAATACAAAGCTTGTGGAAATTAAATGAGTTCAATATTGGTGGTGAACAGAATGCGGAAACGCTGCCTGTCTAGTCCACCACTCAGCCTTCTCCAGCACACAGCTCCGCCCCTTAAAGTTTCTGGTAATCTGGAAAGTACTACCTCTGTACCAGGAACTTCTTCAGGGTAAATTCGGGGCCGGGGGAGGGTCAATTACCAGGGTAATTTTTGGTGGAAACGCACCAGGAGCTTTGAAAGTTCAGGGTTATCCAGAAAGTTCCTGCAAAAGTTCCTGCGGTGGGAAAGGGCCTATATCTTCAACTCTTTTGTAGTTGTAGCACTTCGAAATGTGTCCCATTAAAAAACAATGGAGATTTTAAAAATTTCAAAAATTCGTAAACAATTCAAAAGTCAATATTTCCCCATTCTTTGAACAAACATGGTAAATCTTACCCCAAAAATGTTCCACAACAAATATCAAGTCATTCTGACTGACGGTTTTGGAGAAGAAGATTCTTGATAAATTGTTTACAGACATCGGACGGACGACAACTGATAACAATAATCTATCGGACCTTTCCGGCCATTGGACTAAATAAAGAGAAAACTTGAGAATAAGTGACTTTTTCAGTGAAATATATCATTAACTGTGTCTCCATCCGCTGTCGTTGATCCAACTCCATGGGTTTTACTGGTGAATCAATGTTGTAGAAGATGACGGTGTTTCCATGGTAACTACGGAGCCTCTGAAGGTCCAAATGGGTCATATCTGATGACCATGAAAAGATGATAAACTGTATTTTACACCAGTTACTTATTTATTTATATTTTATTTTATTGCAAGAAATATCCCATTGAGATTAACAGAGTTCTGTCCGAGATAGACACACTGCAAAAATCTAAATCTTACCAAGTGTATTTTTCTCATTTCTAGTCCAAATATCTCATCACACTTAAAATAAGACAAAATCACCTAAAGAGGAACTTTTCAGTGAGATATAAGAACTTATTTTTAGACAATAGATCTCGAAAATCTTATTTCAAGAAATCTTACCAAGATAATTTTCACTTCCATTGGCAGATTTTTTGCTTAATTCAAGATTTTTTTGCTTAATTCAAACAAACAAACAAAAAAAAATCTGCCAATGGAACAAGTGAAAATTATCTTGACGAGAGAAAAATACACACAGTTAGAGGATTACACAGTTAAAACACATAAAACAGACACATTCAACAATAAACAGTTTGTAAAAATAACATTTACAAGCAGATTAAGAAAAACAGCTGCAAGTTATGGAGTCGACCTCAAGAACTGTCAGTTTAGACTAAAAAAAAAAAAAAAGACCTCTGTTTGTTTTCAGTCTTCGTTATTTACATGTATTGATAGAATTAGTGGTTCTAAGGTTATGAAACATTTCAGATCAGTAGATGCTTTTGGTTACTGGTGTTTATTTGGGTGTGTATGGGTTAATACAGGACAGAGCAGATAGAGGGAGTCGTGGATTTAGATAACAGCCAGTCTTCATGGATTAACCTGACGTTCTGCCTTCACTCTTGTGCAGTTTTAAACTGTTGTTTATCTGGCAGCCCGGATTATTAAACACATTGCGTGCCAATATAGCCGTGCATCCTCGCCATCATCTCATTTCTCTTAGATTTCTTTTAGCGCCAATTAGTGTCAACCATCTGCCATTATATTCTGGGATGCAAAGCGCAGTATAAATCACTCACTCATTGGTATACAGTAAATGAGACTTGTATGATATGTAGCACAACATGGTGAATATTGTTAGAGTTTAGGTAACATTGTTTATATTATGTGCTTTTCCATTAACCCTTTCATGCGTGAATTATGACAACCTTCGTCAAGATTTTTTTCTTGAGTGTTTTTATTCCTCCTTAGGCATGAAAAAAACAATGTGATCGAGTTTTTTTTTTCTTTTCATGGAGTTACATAATGTCCATGCATTTCATTTTTGAAGTAAAGAAACGTGTTTAAAACCCAATATCAGAAAGTGAGATGAAAACAATGAAATAAAAACGTTTTAATGTTGCTAATCTGATGTTTTCTCACATTTTAACATATTCTAATGCTAGTTATTACTCACTTCATGGAGACAAAAAACCTTTTTGTCTAACAAATAACAATTGATTTACACTCAAATATGTTAGTGCAGATCAGGTTTAACAAGAACAGCAAAGTTACAGTAATGGTATGAATTGCAGTGTATGGGATGATGCATAAGCGTCCACTTTGTCGGCTGATAAGGAACTAAAACAACAAACCCACGAATAAATAAGAGAACAGCTTTGAATAACTGTCCACTGTAGTGATCACTATGCATGAAAGGGTTAATCTGTTCTTTGTATGTTCAATTTATGCATAAAGAACTCAAACATTTGCACAAAAATAAAGAGTTTACACATAGGAAAGCTGAATAAATGCAATGGAAATACTGTAAATGCATGTTTCATTTTTAGACTTATAAAGAGGCTGCAGTTTTTCCACTGAATTAATACAAAAATAATAAAAAACAAACAAACAATAACAAGTGGTGGCAGGCACAACAAACCCCTCGCACATATTGTAGCTTATTTTGGTATCGATCCAGCTGATGTCATCATGTATATGCGTGTGCTGATGTCAGCATATCAATTACCTCTACATGTGTGCCAAGTTTGAATTAAATTGAAACAAAATTGATGTTTCATAGACGTGTGAAATTTCACCCATTATAATTAAATGGGGGAGAAAAAAAAAGATTTTTAAAAAATCATATAAAGTTAAACTTTGACCTTTTTTTTCCCAAAATTTAATAAGATCTATTGTGTTACTGGGAATTTATAAACTAAATTTGAAAAAGATAAAAGATACGACAAAACTAAAATTAATACTGGTGCTGGGCAGCGATTAAATTTTTTAATCGCAATTAATCGTGTGGCTTTCTGCGATTAATCGCGATTAATCGCATAGTTATAGGGGGGCGAGGGGTGGTGGTGTTGCCAGCATCAACAGCGTGTATTTCCTTTCAGTGATATTTCAGACGGGAAGTACTCTGGTGATAAAAATAATTCCACATTGCAGCGCTTCCAAACAACTGTGTCCTTCTCACCCCCACCATCTGAAGACATTTAAAATGAAAATGTCCATGGAAAGGACTGCTACTTTTACACATGTTTATGTCCACACCAGTTTATTTCCGGTTGTGAGTGATTGACAGGAGTCTTAAGCCCACTAATAAGTACTAATACTAATAAGCCCAATAATATGTGATGTTCAGTCGTTAAAAGCGAGCAAAGGGGGCCCTCTAGTGGTCGGAATAAGTGTCACTAACATATGTTTTGTCCTTTCGGTGTTACCGTAGTCAGTTCAGACATAAGAAGACATGTTTCTTTCACTCTGTTGGTATGGCCCCAAAAACGTTTGTGTGTGAGTATTTTATGTTCAGTTGTTGTCAGAATGAATAGTATAAAATATCTCTGATGTGAACCTTTGTTGCTGGATAAAAAGACGTTGTAAATTTTAAATTAAAAAAAAAAGGACTAAGACTTGCTTGAAAGGCAGAACGGCATTAACGGCAGATTCAAAAAATTGTCGGCGTTATTTAATGAATGCGTTAACGCGGTAATAACGCGTTAACTTGCCCAGCCCTAGTTAATACTAAAACTAAACTAAAACTAAGCATTTAGAAAAAAAATAAAAACTAATTCAAACTAGCAAACCTGCTCTAAAAATGAATTAAAACTATTATAACCTTGCTACTGACTGTATGTTAGGGTTAAAGAGCATGTTTTCAGCTGAAACATTATTATTGACCCTCACATAATTAATATGCTTTTTAATACTGGACAGTAGGGCTGCTCGATTATAGGAAAAAAAAAAATCACGATTATTTTAGCAATTATTGAAATCAGGATTATTAAAAACCATTATTTGTTAACCTTAAAGTTGTTTATTTTTTTCTTGCAAAACAATGTAAAATATACTCTTTAGATATAAATAAAGCTTTTAACCACTAAAACAAAGTATGTTCACTTTTGTACGAAACAAAAAAATCTTTGAATGCAAATAAGTGTACTGTAAATTCAAGTCTGTTTCCTTTTGTAAACAAATAGTGCACTGGAATTAAACTGCTCTAGACTTGCCATAGAACTGTAGCAATAAAAAAAAAAGAAAAACTCACGTAAAGTGCAAATTATAAATTCAAGTATGTTCAATGTAGTATGAAACAGTAAATTCAGTGGCGTGCCGTGAGGTTTCAGTTCAGGCCTTCTGTATACATCAGCCATCTTGAATACGTACGTTAGGGTTATACGGGTTATACGGGTTAGGTTAATACGGGAGTTGCAGCGTAAAGAGATTTGGAGACTGAAGATTGCATTGCGGACGAAGTTGTTTTTATGTGTTTTAGTTTTTCATAAGATTATGATAAAGGTCTTGGTGGTTAAAAAGGTTTGTTGTGTTAGCGGTCGGTGCGGACACAACTACGAAACACTTTTTGCATGTGATGTGTTTTTGCTCTTCGTCTTCTTCATCAAACCCAAAGTGATTCCATACAATTGAATTTGACTTGCCTTTTTTGTTTACCAAGCACTTCTGCTGTGATTCTCCTGCTATTTTTCCAGACCGCTAGGTACAACTTTCCTCTTGGGGTGGACCTGCCGGCTAGCAGGCAGCAGTAGCTTAGAGGGGGGCGGGGCTGAGCAGCTCATGGTAGCTTGCATGCGCGTGAATTAAAACAACTCAAAATTAATAATCGTTTTTTCTCGATTACATAATTTTTGTAATCGTTGCGTGTAATAATCGAAATCGTAATTGAATTTCGATTAATTGCACAGCCCTACTGGACAGTGACCTAATGTTACTCATCAAACTAATAAATCCATGACATAAGCAGTTTATAATATTTTCATGAGCGCTGACTCTTCTGAACTACTTTACCCATAATCCTGAACTTTACTGTATGATTTCACTGTCAACAAAAATGACCAGAACCGCTTCATATTTGCTCCGCCTGCAGCCTCTCCATCACGGTGGTCCTTCATTTATTGCCTCAATTAATCATATGGCAGTCATTAATTCAGCCAGCGTTAAGAATCACACAAATTGTCCCATAACAAACTTGAGCCATTTCTGACATGTTTAGAAACAATGTCAAATCACCTAATGACAGCTCGCACTAAACACGCAGCTTAAAGCATGACATGTGCTCCGTTCTGTGCATGTTTAGGGCTTTACTCAAACAAACATCATCAATTTTATTCCACTGATGCTTTGCTTTTTTTTTTTTTTTTTTTCCGTGCGAGGGGGGGAAAGCTCAAACACCACATTTTAAAGGGTTCCTTTGAAAACGTGAACTGCACTATTTACATAAACTGGCACTCATAAAATGAAACGTTGCTCAAAGTGAGAGCTAATTATTCATTCATTCATCGACAGTTACCGCCTCGTACCGAGAGCAACATCCAGTCTGTTCCTTTCAAAGCAACCTCTCAAGCTTATAGAGCCTTTGATACGAAAAGCCGAGGTTTTTCTGTAGTTTACCCCTCGAAATTAGTGACTGATATCAGTTTAAGAGGGAGAATATAGCATAAAATAATTAATGCATTCGATGAAGTAATAGAGCATAAACACATTTTGTGCAGAATGGGCCATGAGCTGATTAGTTTAAGAATTTGTAATTTGCAGTATTAAAAAAAATTAATTCATAGCTCATGCAAGAATATAAGTATTGGTTTTTATTACATTACATTTTCAGATGAGTATAAACTTCTCATTTGTTATCGATGAAAGGATATAAATGCGTATAATATAGGCGAGAGAGGAGTGTGAAAAATCAATGCACGGATTAATGATAAAATTTCCTGTAAAAAATGTCATTTACAATGTTTCCCTTGTATTTCATAATACATACCTGCAATTATGTCAAATGTAAACATGGTTATTTGACCCACGAAGACCCAAACATCCACCGACGACCAAAAATCGAATGATCTAAAATGTTTAATTTCTGTTGATCCACTAATTCTATCAATACAAGTAAAAAAAATTGGTGCAAAATACAGTTTGTCATCTTTTCATGGTCATTAGATATGACCCATTTGGACGTTCAGAGGCTCCGTAGTTACCATGGAAACACCGTCATCTTCTACAACATTGATTCACCAGTAAAATACATGTAGTTTTACAAATGACAGCGGATGTAGGCACTACTTTTATGTTCAGTTAATGATATATTTTACGGAAAAAGTCAATTTTTCTTCAGTTTTCTCTGTTTTTCATACAATAACCTTCAACTTTTACCTGAGCTTTTATCAACATCTACATGATCAGTGAATGAAATATGAGAAAAAAACTGGTTTTTCACTTAAAAATGCAAAATAAAGAGGATGATATTATAATAAATGGTTAAAAATCTCGTAACCCGTAAAGACCCGGTGCTACTTTTGTGACAGTTTCCAAATGAATTTTTCTCTAGATTTAACCTTTCTTAAGTGATTTATCTCCATTTATTATAATTACCCTCTTTAGTTTGAGTTTTTTTTCAGTGTAAATCCTGTATTTTTCTGTATTTAATTCACTAGTCATGTGGATGTTCAGTAAAGCTCAGACTAAATTCAAAGGTTATTATATCAAAACAGAGAAAACTGAAGAAAAAAGTTACTTTTTCAGTAAAATCTATCATTAACTGAATAAACCCAGTGTTTCCATCAACTGTCATTGATCCAACTCCATGGGTTTTACTGGTGAATCAATGTTCGTTTCCATGTTCACTACAGAGCATCTGAACTCTGTCTATTTGTGTTTTTTAGGTGAAAATCAGGTATTTTCCTATATTTAATTTACTGATCATGTAGATGTTCATAAAAGCTCAGATTAAAGTTGAGTTATTTTATCAAAAACAGAGAAAACTGAAGAAAAAGTGACTTTTTCAGCAAAGTTATCAATAACTGAACATAAACCCAGTGTGTCCATCCACTGTCATTGATCCAACTCCATGGGTTTTACTGGTGAATCAATGTTGTAAAGTGTTTCCACGTTCACTACAGAGCTTCTGGACGTCCAAATGGGTCATATCTGATGACCATGAAAAGATGACGAACTATTTTTTACACCAATTATTTACATGGATTGATAGAATTAGTGGATCAACAGGTATTAAACAGGTTAGATCAGTAGATGCTTTTGGTCGTTGGTGGCTGTTTGGGTCTTTATGGGTTGAGAAAGGTTAAATAAAGAGAAAAATTCACTTTGTAACAGCTACAAAAACAACTGGGCTTTTATGGGTTTAAGCCTTTTAGGACGATTGTGTCTCAGGTGACGCATTTTTACATCCAACGTCATTTAAATAACCGTAACTCCTGAACCATTTGCGCTATTGAGAACATCCAAACGTCATCTGAAAACTGAGATTGTGTTCTTTCTTTTGCTGTATAACACATTAGGGTAGAGGCTCACGTTGGCTGAGAGGGAGGAGTGGAAATAGGCAAAGCAGAGGGCAGTTGGTGAAAGAGAGATGGAAGATTTTTATTACATTTAGCAGCGTTTTAGTCAGGTTTTAGCGGTGTTTCTGCACTGAATTCTTGCAAATAATTGTATATAATAGTGATAGTGCTGTTTTGGAGTGTTCTGCTAGTGTGTTTTGCCGTGTTTTTGTCGAGTTTCACAAATTTTTTCACTATTTGTAGCTTACCAGCCGACAGGCCGTAAGCTATTGTCATCATCCGGCATCGTCTGTTACAAAAATTTCAATCGTCTTCTTCTCCGAAACTACAATTCCGATTGACTTCAAACTTGGTATACAGCTTCTTTATGATGATGTCAACAACAGTTAGTGAAAGTATTTGGATCTGGATCTGATTCTGGATTTGGTGCGACTTTGAAAAATCTCCCCATTATAAGAGATAAGAAGTGGATCGATGCAAAAACTCAGTAAATATAAATGATATCAAGTGTAAATTTCTACAGTCCAGCCCTGATGGGGAGATGACCAAAACATAATGTCCACATGCTGATCAGGATCTTCTTCTGGATCCGGGAACTTATGGAAAATTTAACATGGGCTCTTATGGGGAAAAATTTCAATCATCTTCTTCTCCCAAACTCCAGTTCTGATTGACTTCAAACTTGGTATAGAGCTTCTGTATGATGATGTCAACACAAGGTATTGAAATTATTTTGATCCGGAACTGATTCTGGATTTGGTGCGACTTTGAAAAATTTTCCCATTATAACAGATAGGAAGTGGATTGATCCAATAAATCAGTAAATATCAATGATATCAAGTTGGAATTTGAATTTTTTTACAGATCTGATTGGAATATGACCAAAACATGGACTATTTCTGTAATAGAATAAATACACAGAACTGGGTGTAATAAATGGCATCTGGATACATTTCCCAAAGCTTTTAATTTGGCCGGTAAGCTACAGGGCCATTGGTCCTATTTTTAACTGTATTTTTCCAGTTTGTATAATTCATTGATGAATGACTAATAACTAAAAATAAGAAACTGGAAAATGGACGCACAATAATCTAGACGAGCAAAAATGTTTGAGCAGGAGTAAAATAGTTGAAAGTCTTTATCTACAATCTCATAAAATGTCATTATGCACATTTACAGTTGTTTTTCATAGTAAATATAATAAAAATTCGAGTCTGTTTTTTTTTTTTGTTACTAAAACACCGTTTTAAGCATTTATTACATAATAATGATAATTAATGGACAGATACTGAAAGTTAAGTTATTCCTGAAAAAAGGTGCAAAAGAATTGACAACAACGTTTTCTGATCATTTTATTGCAAAAACAACATAAAGAAATCTAGGATCTAGGTGGCCTGTCATAATGTTAGTCATTAAAGGGTTAATGTGTTGTCTTGTCTTACTTGTCTCTCAGATGTTTTGTTATGTTTTCAACAACAACCACTTAGCAGGCTTTTCCCACTGTCTTGTCTCATCCTGTCCCTGTACACTTTCGTCCATATGAGTCCTCCCTCTATGTATATGTATATATTAACTTATTTCAGACATGCAAAGAAACAAAATAAAACAAAACGAAGCAAATTAAGCCAAAAACAAAATAACATTTAAATGAACAGAATCTATCTTCAAGTACGTGCAAGTCTGAATTGTGCATGGTCGAAAAGGAGTTGGAAGAAGTATGAACTTATTTAACTTATTTGATATATATCATGATTAGGGATGTAACGATTACCGGTATAACAATAAACCACGGTAAAATTGCAGACGGTTAGTGTTATCATTTAAATTCTAATTATCATGATAACTGTGTTTGATTACCGCACTTTTAGGGGAAAAACACCTATGTAAAGCTATGCTTTTATGCCAAATATTTGAGTATAGTTTTAATTTATTACAATTTTGATTTCATATACCTGATATTTGGAACCAGTATTCACTTTTAAAGTCTTTGAAAAGGTTCGTTAAACATCTTTGTGTTATTTATGCAATAAATTATATACATTTTTCAAATTGGATTTTATTATTTTTGTATGTGTTTTCTGGCCTTTTGCGTTTTTATAGTAGGTTAAAGTGGAAAAAATAATAGGCAGATGATATAGATGAAGTTGTGCTGAAAAAAAAAAGACCCCAAACATGGGTATAGTAAACATTAGTTTATATAGTATATAAAGGCAAAATCAAAAGTACTGAAGAACAGCCAAAATAGGCTCAGACCACTAAGGGTTAATACTTGAATGTTTCTGCAACAGAAGGTACATTGTGCCAATTATTTTATTTATTTGTTTATTTTTAAATACAACTTGATTAAATTATTTCAGTGTGTGTATAAGTACTTTTTGAACATTTTGTGCACAATTTCAATAGTACCGCAATAATAATAATAATAATAATAATAATAATAATAATAATAATACTAAGTGTGATTATTTTGGTCACAATCGTGATGTGAAATTTTCATATTGTTACATCCCTAATCATGATGTGAATGTAAAGTTTGAGATTGTTACTTAAACAGAAGCTGTAATTGAAAATAAAGTTGTCTACCGAAGAAGGGTGGTGGTGGTGGGTTTAAAAAAAAAAAAGGTTAATGTGCATTTTTTTATATTTCTTTTATTAAAGAACGAAAACAACTGTAGCTGCACAAGCGCTCACGCACAAAGCTGCAGCTTCAGTCGTCAACAACAGCTCTTATAAATCCCTTATGAAACCCCATCAGACCGACTCTCTGCACATAAGAGCGACAGACATCATGCCAGCCGCATCAGCCACCGCAGTGTGTCGTAGCTTTATAGCCGACATTAAAAAGTACAGTATAAACAGCCTCATCCATGCGGCAGAGCCTGTGAAATGCAACAGTTGCTTTGACTGATCTGTAATAAGCATAGTCAGGCCAAAGGCACGCATTAAACATTAACACTAGGTCTATATAGGCCTGTAATCCAGCGCTCTGGTCCTTCATGTGAGCCAAGAGGACGATTCATCCAGCCCAAACACAGACTTAAGCAACACATTGTATTTCTCCAACGCCAGAAAGTACAAGTTCAGCTGAGGAAGGGCATCTGTTGAGCTGATTAAACTATTTTTTTTTGTGCATGTTTCAAAGTACATGAGAATTACCATACTTGTCACCAGTCTTCACCATTCTCATTCTGTTCAGATTTAACAATATTTGGTTTTGTTTGGATTTGTTTTCTTCTTCCCACTCCTTTTTGAGCAGTACATATTGAATTTAATCTGTTATTACTCGTGTACATGGTAACTGCTATATTGTCTTGATCACCTTTATTTATTAATGTATTTGCTCTGATATTGGTTCTTTGTACACCTAAAAATTTTCTGTTTTTTTTCGTCTACTCGAAACAAATAAATGCATGAATGAATGGAATGAAAGAATGAATACATAACTGTGTGTTGTTCCAGTTTTTCCATTTTTCACTCCAGTTTCTCTTTTTTTGTAGTTTTAAACTTTACTCAGCTCACCTGGCATGAAGGTCAGGGACTTTTTATTTTTATCTCCGCCAAGGGGGTTATGTTTTTGCTGGCGTTGGTTTGTTTGTCTGTCTGTCCATGTGCAAGATAATTCAAAAAGTTAAGGACAGATTTGGATGAAAATTTCAGGAAATGTTGATACTGGCACAAAGAACAAATGATTAAATTTTTGTTGGTGATGGGGGGGGCACTGATCTGCCTTGGCGGAGGTCTATGCTCTCCGAGTGCTTTTCTAGTTTTTTATAATTTTATTTAAACTTTTTCAATCCACAAAACCAAGACATGTACTCTTAATGAGTACAAACAAACCAAAACAACAATCACAAAATCATCTTAAAACAAACAAAAAAAAAAAAAAAATAGGACCAATGGCCCTGTCGCTTACCGGCCAAATTAAAAGCTTTGGTAAATGTATCCAGATGTCATTATTATTTATTCTATTACAGAAATAGCCCATGTTTTGGTCATATTCTAATCAGATCTGTAAAAAATTCAAATTCCAAATTGATATCATTGATACTTACTGATTTATTGGATCAATCCACTTCCTATCTGTTAAAATGGGGAAATTTTTCAAAGTGGCACCAAATCCAGAATCAGATCCGGATCAAAATAATTTCCATACCTTGTGTTGACATCATCATACAGAAGCTGTATACCAAGTTTGAAGTCAATCAGAACTGGAGTTGCGGAGAAAAAGACGATTGAAATTCTTTCCCCATAAGAGCCCATGTTAAATTTTCCATGAGTTCCTGGATCCAGAAGAAGATCCTGATCAGCATGTGGACATTATGTTTTGGTCATCTCCCCATCAGGGCTGGACTGTAGAAATTTACACTTGATATCATTTATATTTACTGAGTTACTGCATCGATCCACTTCCTATCGCTTATAATGGGGAAATTTTTCAACGTCGCACCAAATCCAGAATCAGATCCGGATTCAAATAATTTCACTAACTTTTGTTGACATCATCATAAAGAAGCTGTATACCAAGTTTGAAGTCAGAATTGTAGTTTCAGGGAAGAAGACGATGGAAATTTTTGTAACAGACGACGCATGACGACAATAGCTTATGGCCTGTCAGCTGGTAAGCTAAAAACCAACAAACCCCCCCCCCCCCAAAAAAAAAAAAAAAATATATATATATATATATACAGAGTGGGGAAGCAAAATTTACAATGAACATTTAGTTGTTTTTTCTCAGCAGGCACTACGTCAGTTGTTTTGAAACCAAACATATATTGATGTCATAATCATACCTAACACTATTATCCATACCTTTTCAGAAACTTTTGCCCATATGAGTAATCAGGAAAGCAAACGTCAAAGAGTGTGTGATTTGCTGAATGCACTCGTCACACCAAAGGAGATTTCAAAAATAGTTGGAGTGTCCATAAAGACTGTTTATAATGGAAAGAAGAGAATGACTATGAGCAAAACTATTACGAGAAAGTCTGGAAGATACTATTAAAGAAGAATGGGAGAAGTTGTCACCCGAATATTTGAGGAACACTTGCGCAAGTTTCAGGAAGCGTGTGAAGGCAGTTATTGAGAAAGAAGGAGGACACATAGAATCAAAACATTTTCTATTATGTCAATTTTCTTGTGGCAAATACATTCTCATGACTTTCAATAAACTAATTGGTCATACACTGTCTTTCAATCCCTGCCTCAAAATATTGTAAATTTTGCTTCCCCACCCTGTATACACACACATATATACACACACACACACACACACACACACACACACATATATATATATATACATACACACACATCCACAGTAACAACCCAAATTAACCCCCACCCCACCCACAAACATGCTCAACCTCAACATCCTCATACCTGGACTTTTTTTTTCCTTTTACATTATCAATTTTTCTAACACTTTTCCCCATATAATTTCAAATTGGATTCATTTGTTCTTTTCCGTGGCTATTGCCTTTTCTATGTTCAAATAATAACTCAACTCTCGTTTCCAGATAAGGTCAGAACTTTTAAACCTCTCCCAAGTCTTCTTCACTTGCATTACTGTCTGTCTTTGGCAGCTTTTTCCCATATTATTTTCCACTTTTGTTTTATTTCTCTTCCTTTTCTCTTTCTGTTCATGTATCTCCTTCACTCAAAACAACATATTGAGTCTGGACAGTGACTTACAATAGGGGTGAGCGTAAGGACAAGTGGACTGTGCTTCGGAAATGGTCTGAGTTTTGGCTATGAATGAAACTTGCACCGTTGGAATCCACTGTATCTGCCGTAAATCCGCATTGTACGCAACTGTCGACCGAGGAAGCAACGAAGGGTGAGTGTTGTTTTGTGATACTCAAAAGGGAGACTTTTGACAGAGTCGTATTTTAAAGGATCATAGCTGATGCAAGGCTTTTTCCGCTTCATCGATGTCAGCTGTAAAAGTGCAGAAAACATCCCAAAAAAACAACATTATTTTGAGCTGAAGGAAACAAAATACGTTTTATAAGGAAGGAGTCTGTAAACCTCTAACACATATTAAAAAAAAAAAAAAAAAATCCAATTTTTTGCTCCTTCATTCACATTTAATCTAATGCGTCTCCGTTGTGTATAAGGGATGTGTCACATGAAGAGTAATTTAAAATCACTTGGAGCTGACACGCCTGCAAAAATGCTTTTTATCGACAAAATTTATGGCGCTGGATCCTGCTGAGATCATGGAATTAATCAGTCTAACCACGCACCCCCTCCCTCTTTAAAACAGGAAACCATTGACATGTAAACCTCCTTTTTCAAAGCTTCCAGGAAATAGAGGATAATTAGCCTACTGTTCTCTGAGTGTTTGTGTACGTCTATCCGTCTAAGTGTGTCTGCGTTGTTAAATGTTGCACCAATATTCAGGATATATTTCTTCTTATAGTGCACAGTCGACAGTATCGTACAAGAAAAAAAAAAAAAAAATAACACCCTTCATTGAACCTTTCCGTGGAAATGCACAGACACACACACACACTTACAAGGCCTGGTCCTGCTTAAAGGAAGGAATTAGCTTTCACCGCTCAGTGGTTTGCAGTTGAACTCTGGTATTAATTGAATGCGGGATAATCCGTTTCATCAGAAGCAGACTGCACAGTTCAGGTGATGTCAGCTTTCTTTTATACGCTTCCAAATTGGCCTTTGTATAACTGTGTACGAGGAACACAGGATGTTGTCATGACTTTTGATTTGGCTACCACAGGCAGTAAATCCGTAGTTTTCCTGGCTTTAAATGCGCTCACATTTCCCATCGGAGTTCTGTGAGAAGTTTATTTGTCCTATCAAGAGTCGACTCTATAAAGCGCACGTTCCCAAAGCTCTTTACTGCCATGTTTTTTATTTTTTATTTTATTTTATTTTGTTGTGTTTTGTTTTATTTTATTTTATTTTATTACCTCCACCAAGGAGGTTATGTTTTTGTCGGTGTTGGTTTGTCTGTTTGTCCGTGTGCAAGATAACTCAAAAAGTTATGGACGGATTTGGATGGAAATTTCAGGAAGTGTTGATACTGGCACAAGGAAAAAAATGATTAAATTTTGGTGATGATCAGGGGGGCCCACTGATCTGCCTTGGCGGAGGTCTGCACTGTCCGAGTTCTTTTCTAGTTTTATTTCGTGCTCGACAAAATATTGTGATAGGGGTAACAAAGACAAACAAACAAACAAACAAAAGAGAATTCAGAAGATATAAGTCGCTTTTCCATTGGACATCTGCGCAAAACTTTACCGATATTTACTAAATGTCAAAAAAACAGAAGTGCGTAATGTCGGTTTTTCCATTAAATCTGTTCCGTTAAATTTGTTTATTTATAATCGCAAGATGACACAAGAAGTCATTCCACAAACTTGGTGACGAACGTAAATATGGTGTTGATTTACAGATATTTTCATTATTATTTTATATTACCCCTCTATCTCGTACTAAATTAAAAAATGATTGGGTTTCCTGGTGTGTCCACACATACCGACACGTTTCTTCTTCCTCACTTGTTGTAACGTACGTCAAAATCCGTTTTTTTTATTCACCCGACTCTAGTTGCTAAAAAAGGTCTTTCAGTTGCAGTTTTGCGTGATATACCATTTCCGCTATGCCCGAAAAACCACCTATTGCCAGCGCAAGAACTTTTAATCAAAAAATTAGACTTTTGCCTAAATTGTCGTTTATCCATTAGGTAAAATTTTATGCGCAAGTTACGTTTGCGCAATTTGAGGGTCAATGAAAAAGCAGCTATAGAAATTAAGCAAAACAAAGATGGGTGCAAACAAAGGGCTATTTACAAGTGCGTTTGTGTGTGTGTGTGTGTGTGTGTATCTATCTATCTATCTATCTATCTATATATATATATATATATATATATATATATATATATATATATATGTGTGTGTGTGTGTGTGTGTGTGTGTGTGTGTGTGTGTGTGTGTGTGTGTGGTTATTTATGATATTTTTTTGGTATGGGCTGTGCATATCCAGGTGGAAAGAGAAGCAAGAATGAGAACAAAATTACCAGTCTAATAAGTAAAAGGGTTAAAGGATATGAGTATACAGAAGTGAGAAAACAGAAAAGGGTTTTAAATAATAGTATAGTAAAGAATCTTAGGGGGAAAATAAATAAAAATTTAAAAATAAATAAATAAATAAACAATAATAATAATAATAAATGAATAGATAAAAAAATTAATAAATAAGAAAATACAAAAAAATAGAAATAAAATAAAATAATTTTAAAAAAGAAAGAAATAGCAAAATGAATAATCCCAAATACACTGATAGTGACATCCTTTTCTCTCTTTATCCCTCTCCCCCCTCTCTCTCTTTCTTTTTCTTATTGTTACCATCACTCCAATTTTTCTAGATTTCTATAATATACATTAATTGACTTTTGTTTCAGTAGGTGGTATGGTCAAGGACTTACTGCCATGTTTTTATAGTCGTCATAAAAAAACCCCCACAACACTCAAATGCAAACTATTCGCTGTTTTAGCGACTAAACTTCCCTGTACTGATCGATACATTTCCAGATGCGGTCATCATGTACTTTTGTAACCTGAATCCTATTAAAATACCACATTTTGCTTTCAGTTTAAGGCTCATGTATAACAATACCAGTGCAACTGCTTACACATTTCCCCCTCAGGCCAGTGTCAAACTTTAGACAGTCACTCTGAAAGGAACCAGACATGCTACTGCAGCTGGTTAACGCTGCTTTAGGTTCAAGTTCAATAATAGAAAAAGCCAACTTTTTCTGTTGCTTTTTGAGTAGAACAATAATTCAGTGCTTTTCAGGGTTTTTACATGTTCCATTGACAGTGACTAAAGAGGTATGCAGACAGTCTGGGACACAAAATAGACAAAGCACAGATTTATTTATCCCCTCAAAACCTCAAAATGCATATAAATGGACAGAATATGACAAGTTAAGACACAGACGTTCATACTGGAGTGATGTTAAACTACTACAAACGACATATTAGGTTTACTTTACACAGTGGAGCCCCTTATGTAAATAAACCAAGAACTGAATTTGTCATGAATTCCTGTACAGACGTATTAAGTGGACTTTAAATTCTTTCTATTAATAGCCTCTGAGAGAAGCTGTTCTTGGTGTTTATGTGATATTCCACTTATCATTCACTTATATTTATGTTTTATTTACATATTTATTTGATTTTATTTACGCTAACAGAGCTATAATGTAACCTGTCAGCTGATGTAGAATGTACGGTGGCCCAGAGGTGCAACAGCCCAGAAAATGTTTCACGATAAGAAAAAAAAAACAGCCCAAAAAATTATCCACTGTAAGAAAAAAAAAGACAACAGCCCAAAAAATTATCCACTATAAGAAAAAAAAGACAACAGCCCAGAAAATGTTTCACTATAAGAAAAAAAGAGAACAGCCCAAAAAATTATCCACTGTCAGACAAAAAAAGACAGCAGCCCAAAAAATTATCCACTATAAGAAAAAAAAAAAAGAGAACAGACCAAAAAATTATCCACTGTCAGACAAAAAAAGACAGCAGCCCAAAAAATTATCCACTATAAGAAAAAAAAAAAAGAGAACAGACCAAAAAATTATCAACTATAACGAAAAAAAAACAAGAGAACAGACCAAAAAATTATCCACTCGCCCAAAAAATGTTTCACTATAAGAAAAAAAAAGACAATGGCCCAAAAAATTTTCTACTATAAGAAGAAAAAGAGAACAGCCCAAAAAATTATCCAGTAGCCCAAAAAATGTTTCACTATAAGAAAAAAAAAGACAATGGCCCAAAAAATTTTCTACTATAAGAAGAAAAAGAGAACAGCCCAAAAAATGATCCAGTAGCCCAAAAAATGTTTCACTATAAGAAAAAAAGAGAACAGACCAAAAAATTATCCACTATAAGGAAAAAAAAAAAGAGAAAAGCCAAAAAATTATCCATTAGCCCAAAAGATTATTCACTATAAGAAAAAAAGAGAACAGCCCAAAAAATTATCCACTATATATTTTTAAAATAACTTTATTTTTAGCGTTCCAACCTCCACTTCCGGTGGGTTACTTCGTTAGCATTAGCCACATTAGCTGAAGGCCTTAAAATGTTCAGCCTATGCTTTTATTTTTTGTGGTGGCCTTAATTTTAAAGCAAGAGACCTTTCAGGTAAACAGCGCCCCCTTAATTGAAAAGGTGGATGATGTTTTTTCTTTTTTCTCTTATAGTGGATAATTTTTGGGACGGTTGTCTTTTTTTTTCTTATACTGAATAATTTTTTGGGCTGCTCTCTTTTTTTTCTTATAGTGGATAATTTTTTGGGCTGCTGTCTTTTTTTTTCTTATAGTGGATAATTTTTTGGCCTGTTCTCTTTTTTTTCTTATAGTTGATAATTTTTTGGGCTGCTCTCTTTTTTTTCTTATAGTGGATGATTTTTTGGCCTGTTCTCTTTTTTTTTTCTGATAGTGGATAATTTTTTTGGGCTGCTCTCTTTTTTTTCTTATAGTGGATAATTTTTTGGCCTGTTCTCTTTTTTTTTCTTATAGTGGATACTTTTTTTGGCCTGTTCTCCTTTTTTTCTTATAGTTGATAATTTTTTTGGCCTGTTCTCCTTTTTTTCTTATAGTTGATAATTTTTTTGGCCTGTTCTCCTTTTTTTCTTATAGTTGATAATTTTTTTGGCCTGTTCTCTTTTTTTTCTTATAGTTGATCATTTTTTGGGCTGCTCTCTTTTTTTTCTTATAGGGGATAATTTTTTGGCTGCTCTCTTTTTTTTCTTATAGTGGATAATTTTTTGGGCTGTTCTCTTTTCTTTTCTTATAGCGGATAATTTTTTGGCTTGTTCTCTTTTTTTTCTTATAGTGGATGATTTTTGGGCCTGTTCTCTTTTTTTTCTTATAGTTGATAATTTTTTGGGCTGCTCTCTTTTTTTTCTTATAGTGGATAATTTTTTGGCCTGTTCTCTTTTTTTTCTGATAGTGGATAATTTTTTGGGCTGCTCCCTTTTTTTTCTTATAGTGGATAATTTTTTTGGCCTGTTCTCCTTTTTTTCTTATAGTTGATAATTTTTTTGGCCTGTTCTCCTTTTTTTCCTATAGTTGATAATTTTTTTGGCCTGTTCTCCTTTTTTTCTTATAGTTGATAATTTTTTTGGCCTGTTCTCTTTTTTTTCTTATAGTTGATAATTTTTTTGGCTGCTCTCTTTTTTTTCTTATAGGGGATAATTTTTTGGCTGCTCTCTTTTTTTTCTTATAGTGGATAAGTTTTTGGGCTGTTCTCTTTTTTTTTCTTATAGCGGATAATTTTTTGGCTTGTTCTCTTTTTTTTCTTAGAGTGGATAATTTTTTGGCTGCTCTTTTTTTTCTTATAGTGGATAATTTTTTGGCCTGTTCTCTTTTTTTTCTGATAGTGGATAATTTTTGGGCCTGTTCTCTTTTTTTTCTTATAGTGGATAATTTTTTGGGCTGTTCTCTTTTCTTTTCTTATAGCGGATAATTTTTTGGCTTGTTCTCTTTTTTTTCTTATAGTGGATGATTTTTGGGCCTGTTCTCTTTTTTTTCTTATAGTTGATAATTTTTTGGGCTGCTCTCTTTTTTTTCTTATAGTGGATGATTTTTTGGCCTGTTCTCTTTTTTTTTTCTGATAGTGGATAATTTTTTTGGGCTGCTCTCTTTTTTTTCTTATAGTGGATAATTTTTTGGCCTGTTCTCTTTTTTTTCTTATAGTGGATACTTTTTTTGGCCTGTTCTCCTTTTTTTCTTATAGTTGATAATTTTTTTGGCCTGTTCTCCTTTTTTTCTTATAGTTGATAATTTTTTTGGCCTGTTCTCCTTTTTTTCTTATAGTTGATAATTTTTTTGGCCTGTTCTCTTTTTTTTCTTATAGTTGATAATTTTTTTGGCTGCTCTCTTTTTTTTCTTATAGGGGATAATTTTTTGGCTGCTCTCTTTTTTTTCTTATAGTGGATAAGTTTTTGGGCTGTTCTCTTTTTTTTTCTTATAGCGGACAATTTTTTGGCTTGTTCTCTTTTTTTTCTTAGAGTGGATAATTTTTTGGCTGCTCTTTTTTTCTTATAGTGGATAATTTTTTTGGCCTGTTCTCTTTTTTTTCTTATAGTGGATAATTTTTTGGCCTGTTCTCTTTTTTTTTCTGATAGTGGATAATTTTTTTGGGCTGCTCTCTTTTTTTTTCTTATAATGGATAATTTTTTGGCCTGTTCTCTTTTTTTTTCTTATAGTGGATAATTTTTTTGGCCTGTTCTCCTTTTTTTCTTATAGTTGATAATTTTTTTGGCCTGTTCTCCTTTTTTTCTTATAGTTGATAATTTTTTTGGCCTGTTCTCTTTTTTTTCTTATAGTTGATAATTTTTTGGGCTGCTCTCTTTTTTTCTTATAGGGGATAATTTTTTGGCTGCTCTCTTTTTTTTCTTATAGTGGATAATTTTTTGGGCTGTTCTCTTTTTTTTTCTTATAGCGGATAATTTTTTGGCTTGTTCTCTTTTTTTCTTAGAGTGGATAATTTTTTGGCTGCTCTTTTTTTCTTATAGTGGATCATTTTTTTGGCCTGTTCTCTTTTTTTTCTTAGAGTGGATAATTTTTTGGCCTGTTCTCTTTTTTTTCTTACAGTGGATAATTTTTTGGGCTGTTGCACCTCTGGGCCACCGCAAGAATGTCACGATTATAAGACATCATAATTATAAGGCTGTCAAAATAAAAATGTGTCAAAATTAAAAAACTATGAGTGTAATGTAATACTAATAATTGTACAGCTGTTCTATGCTTTTAATATATTCTTGTATTTTTGTTTCATGTTTGTTTTTTCCCCTGTAAGTTACTTTGGAAAAAAACATCTGCCAAATGCAAAAATGTAAATATAATCTAAAACTAGCACCGTAGCGTTAGCAACTACTGCCTCCCCAGGTACCCCCATGATAACAATGAGATTCCAGTTTTCCATTAAATATCTTTTTGCTCATTTCTGAGTGCAACAATGCCTCAGCTCCTCAAACAACAGTGAGCAACAATGTTAAGTTAAAGTAAAATTAATGCATAATGTTCACTAATGTCAACAAATGACCAAATCTGAGTACAACGAACACTCAAACACAAACTTCTGACGCAACAGTAATGTTTTTTTTTTAATGAGAAATAGACCAAAAATGTATTTCAGTATTTAAAATGTATTATATATTTTTTTTTATTTTATGAGTTAACCCTTTCATGCATAGTGGTCACTACAGTGGACAGCTGTTTTACAACTGTTCTCTCATATATTCATGGATTTTGTTGTTTTAGTTCCATATCCGCCAACACAGTGGACACTCATGCATCATCCCATACACTGTAATTGATAACATTACTGTAATTTTGCTGTTCTTGATAAATCTGATCTGCACTAACATGTTTAAGTGTAAATCAATTGCTTGGTATTGTTATTAGACGGTAATTAACAGGTTTTTTTTTCTTTGTTTTTTTTTTTTTGCATATTATCTCCATGAAGTGAGTAATTAGAGTATTAGTATTAGAGTACGTTAAAATGTGAGAAAACATCAGATTAGCTGCATTAAAAATGTTCTTTTCTTTTTTCCATAGTTTTCACACAGTATGTCAGTAAATATGTTTCTTTGCTTCAAAAATCACATGCATGGTGTCCAGCTGAGTGGACATTTTTGCAACTCCATGAACAATAAGTTCATAAAAATTTTTCAATTGCATTCTTTTTTTAATGATCAGGAAAAAAATCTTCATTGAGGCTTTTATAATTCATGCATGAAAGGGTTAAACTTCATAAGTTTAGATCTAAACATCAGTGACCATATTTTTCGAAACACTAATCCTATCAATACATGGGAATAATTCAGGTAAAATACAGTTTTTCAGGTTTTTTTCATCAGTTTTGACCCATTTACAGGGTGGGGAAGCAAAATGTACAATATTTTGAGGCAGGGATTGAAAGACAGTGTATGACCAATTAGTTTATTGAAAGTCATGAGAATTTATTTGCCACAAGAAAATTGACATAATAGAAAATGTTTTTATTCTATGTGTCCTCCTTCTTTCTCAATAACTGCCTTCACACACTTCCTGAAACTTGCGCAAGTGTTCCTCAAATATTGGGGTGACAACTTCTCCCATTCTTCTTTAATAGTATCTTCCAGACTTTGTCGTAATAGTTTTGCTCATAGTCATTCTCTTCTTTCCATTATAAACAGTCTTTATGGACACTCCAACTATTTTTGAAATCTCCTTTGGTGTGACGAGTGCATTCAGCAAATCACACACTCTTTGACGTTTGCTTTCCTGATTACTCATATGGGCAAAAGTTTCTGAAAAGGTATGGATAATAGTGTTAGGTATGATTATGACATCAATATATGTTTGGTTTCAAAACAATTGACGTAGTGCCTGCTGAGAAAAAACAACTAAATATTCATTGTAAATTTTGCTTCCCCACCCTGTATATATTCAATTAATGATATATTTTGCCTTTTATTCACTTTTTCTTCATATTCTTTGTTGTGATATAATAACCTTTTATCAACAGTTGCATTATTAATCTAGAAAAGCATTAAACTAGAGCGCAGACCTCCACCAAGGCAGATCAGTGCCCCCCGATCACCACCAAAATTCAATCATTTGTTCCTTGTGCCAGTGCCAACATTTCCTGAAAATGTCATCCAAATCTGTCCGTAACTTTCTGAGTTATCTTGCAAACAGACAAAGAAACCCTGATGAAAACATAACCTCCTTGGCAGAGGTAAAAATTAACCCTTTCATGCATACTGGTCACTCCAGTGGACAGTTCTTCTCCAGCTGTTTTGTTGTTTTAGTTCCATTTTAACCAACACAGTGGACGCTTATGCACCATCCCATACACTGCCATTCATACCATTACTGTAACTTTGCTGTTTTGGATAAACCTGATCTGCAATAATACGTTTGAGTGTAAATCATTTGCTAATTACAATTAAACTATAAGAAAAACAGTTTTCTTAAACTTTATTTTTTTTTGCATATTAGCTCCATGACGTGAGTAACAACTTGTCACATCAGATTAGCTGCATTGAAAATGTTTTATTTTATAACTGTCACACAGTACATCACTTTCTGATATACATGTTTCTTTGTTTCATGGTTTTTCTAACTCCAGGAAAAATACGTTCATTAAAAAAGTTTCAATCGCATTGTTTGTTTGTTTTTTTTCCATGCTTAAAGAGAAATGAAAACAATCAGGTAAAAAAAATCTTGGCTAAGGTTCTGATAATTCATGCATGAAAATTACAGGAAAATACAGGAAAATTTACATTTATGCATTTGGCAGACGCTTTTTTCCAAAGCGACTTACAAATCAATCAATCAATCAATCAATCAATCAATCAATCAATCAAATTTTATTTATATAGCGCCAGATCACAACAAAAGTTATCTCATGACACTTTACGTTGGTCAAAACCAGACTCAACGCCAATTTACAGAAACCCAACAGAATCCTCTTGAAAATACCTTATTTTCACTGAAAAATACAAAAAACAATACAAAAAATCTTATAATAAATGGTGATAAATCACTACAAAAATAGTTGTATGTTGTAAAGAATTAAAGGTTTTTGTTAAAGAAAACTACATTTGTTTACGCCTGGGTTAAGTTAAGTTAATAAGTTAACTAATAAAAGCATAAATAGAGGTTTTGCAGCTCTGACTTCCTTATTTATATTAATTTACGTCAACATAACAAACTTTAAGGTAATAAGCTTTAATGACAACTTTGCGTAATAATATATATTTGCATCATTAGCATGTGATATGATGAAGCTTTTAGTGACAATAAGCACAGCTAGACATTATACCTCCCAAGTGACCGGTTCATTTTGTAAACTGAACCTGAAATCTATCCGTCTGACGAGGGAAAGTGGCGGATCGTAAACGTCTGCGTCCGATTGGGATTCAGGCCCACATTATGTATGATATATTGGGAGACCAAATATGCTTGATGGCATAGTAATTAGGAGCCATATATTTTCCTGAGCAATGTGACGCCAGAATCATTACCGCCTATCGCTGTGATGAATGTTTCATGAGACTTATGAATATATTTGTTCACATTTTGTATGTACATATTAAAATTATGGAAAGTTCCACACAGAGATGGCGCTTGGAAACACTGCTGTCCAGACACTGATAACAGCTACAGCTGGGACGCTGCCAAAACAAACAAATACGCAAAGAAATAACTTATTATAAATGCTTTGTTTATGGGGTTTTTTTTGTTTGTTTTTTTACCAAAGTATTCTGTTTGCTGCATGATTTCTGATTATTAATTTTGTTGAAGGTGCAGTATTTCTAGTTTAAGACCCAAATAGTCAAAAACATCAATCCATATAAAACGTTTAACCAACTTTTTAACCACTAATCCTGTCAATACATGGAAATAATTAAGGTAAAATACAGTTTATCATCTTTTCAGTCATCAGATATGACCCATTTGGACGTTCAGAGGCTCTGTAGTTACCATGGAAACACTGTTATCTTCTACAACATTGATTCACCAGTAAAACCCATGGAGTTGGATCCATGACAGTGGATCTAGACACTTGTTTTTATGTTATATTATGGATATGTTTTGCTGAAAGAGACGATTTTTCTCTGTTTTGATATAATAACCTTTGAAATTCCTCTGAGCTTTTATGAAGATCTACATGATCAGTAAATTAAATAAAGGAAAATACCTGATTTTCACTGAAAATGCAAAATGCAGAGGATAGATAGATAGATAGATAGATAGATATAGATAGATATAGATAGATAGATAGATAGATAGATAGATAGATAGATAGATAGATAGATAGATAGATAGATAGATAGATAGATAGATAGATAGATAGATAGACAGATAGACAGATGACTGCTGCAGTTTGTCATATTTATGTATTTTTGGTCAAGGAAGAGACTAGCCAAAACGGCAAGATGATAGGATCAATATTTGGGGAAATATTAGTAATTTTGAATACAACAGCCTTAAAATGGCCAATCACGTTGCTATGCCCAGAATCATAGAATCATCATTGAAGTGGGTCACCTAGCAACAGATAAACAATAGGGCCACGTTGCCATGGTGTCAAATTTCATGTGTAGAAGCAAACATGCCAGCTGAGAGGTTATTCAACTGAACTTTTTATGTTATATTATGGATATGTTTTGCTGAAAGAGACAATTTTTCTCTGTTTTGATATAATAACCTCTGAAATTCCTCTGAACTTTTATGAATATCTACATGATCACTAAATTAAATAAAGGAAAATACCTGATTTTCACTGAAAATGTAAAATGCAGAGGATAGATAGAATAAAAAAACACAAAAACCTTGTACTTTGCTGACATTTCCTGGGTCTCAGAAGGTTAAAAAATAATGAGGATAATAATGGTTTTAACACTTAAGTTAAATTAAGTGAAAATGAACAGAAGCATTTTATAGATGTGTTTTAAATGGAAATATGAGCAAAATTAACCCCACAGATGAGAAACAGATAAATGAATAAACAGCAGAATAAACAGGACAGAATAAACAAGTAATCAACTAATACATACATACATACATACATAGTTATTATTAGTTATTAGTTATTATTAAAACACCTAATGGTTACTTTTGATTTAAAATGCGTATTTATGGTCAAAATAAGACAAATATTCCAGGAATCTAGAGATAAAATAATAGAAACTATTTTAGATAATTCAAACAAAACAGTTGAGAAATAAATAAATAAATAAACAGGAGAATGAAAAGGAGAGCATAAACAAGTAATCAACAAATCAACTAATAAATAAATAAATAAATAAATAAATGAATACATAAATACTTTGTGAAGTACCTGAATTGTACTCATTATATAGATTATTTATGGTCAAAATAAGACAAATATTCCACAAAACTAGAGATAAAATAATAGAAACTATTTTTAATAACTGAAACAAAAGTCAATAACAACTAAAACCAAATAACTGGTGGAACTGGAGTGTCAGACTGGGAGTTGGGAACGCTCACACTGGTTCTGTCACTTTAACAAATGTCCTGTCACAAATACAACATATGTGTGTTTATTTACAGAGACGAGTAGAATCTAATTAAAGAAGAACAAAGATGAAAATAAGAAAAAAAAAAAGCAAAGAAATAACAGAAAGAACTAGATTTTTACTGATACGAACACAATATATCCTGATCTGGAGTATTATCATTATGATCAATATGTTGTTGTCGATCAGTTATTACAGTAAATGTTGAAACAATATTTATTTTAAGTTTATTAAAGACAGATTTTTGATCTTGAGTGAGAGTTGAAAAAAAAAACAAACAAAAAAAATAGTTATTTAAGAGGAGAAATAGATAAATGAATAAAGAGCAGAATAAAAGGACAACATAAACAAGTAATCAATAAAAATAAATTTAGATAGATAGATAGATAGATAGATAGATAGATAGATAGATAGATAGATAGATAGATAGATAGATAGATAGATAGATAGATAGATAGATAGATAGATAGATAGAAATAGTGAAGCACCTGAATTTTATTTATTATTAAGATACTTAATGGTTACTTGGGATTTAAAATGCTTATTTATGGTCAAAATAAGATAATAATAATAATAATAATAATAATAATAATAATAATAATAATGATAATGATAATAATAATAATAATAATAATAATAATAATAATAATAATAATTATTATTATTATTATTATTATTATTATATTCATATATATATTCCTACATTTATAGATTTCATCCTGAGTTTGAGTTATTTAACAGTTATTTAGATAGATAGATCGATCCAGACTTCAAATCCAGACTCAAAACCCATCTGTTTAGGACCTCTTTTTCTTTGTGAACACAATTCCACTGTCCAAATTTTTAACCTGCGTTTTATTTTTACTTTGTTTTATTGCTTGTCTTAAACTCTCCTGTTTTACTGTACGGTGTCCTTGAGTGCCAAGAAAGGCACCTATAAATAAAATGTATTATTATTATTATTATTATTATTATTATTATTATTATTATAGATAGATAGATAGATAGATAGATAGATAGATAGATAGATAGATAGATAGATAGATAGATAGATAGATAGATAGATAGATAGATAGATAGATAGAGGGGTTGGACAAAATAATGGAAACACCTTCTATGATGCCACAGTGTTAGGTGTTTCCATTATTTTGTCCAACCCCTGTAGATAGATGGGAAAAAGTGAGATAGTGAAGGGAAAAGAACCCAGAACGTAGTGTCTGTTATTACATGGCTTCTCTGAACATTCCAGTGTTTGCGTGAACCTTTCATTGCCGTATTGGTCTATATCACTCACAGGATCAGTCGGTGCGTTGTGGAAGCTGCGTGTTTAGGTGTGAGCGAGAGGAAATTTTAAGTCCAATAATTCCCATGCAACAGATGTAAACCGAGCATGAAGATATGTAAACACACAGAGTCAGTGTTTCCAAAAAAGCCATTTATCTCACACACATATGTACCCACCCGTGCAGCCTTTGGTTTTGTGACCCACGCTGGCATTTGTACGTCTGCTTCACCCAGCCGTGCACTAACACTGGTGCAGGTGCAGCTCTTTACACTGATGAGTCCCCAAGTGTTTCCAAAGAGAGAGCTGCTCTGTGACAGCTGTCTTTACATACACTGTTCACATGAAACTCTCCATCCCACTCTCGCTTCTCTTTGTTCTTTCGCCCTTCCCTCTATCCCACTTTGGATTTCACTTCCCTCTCTCTCCCTCCCTCTCTCTCTCTCTCTCTCTCCCTCTGTCTTGCTGGAGTCGATCTTTCATCCTGAGGAGTAAAGTGCCAATTCTCCGGGTACAGTAACAAGAATAAAAGTCCAAGTAAGGTTATAATAGTTTTGGATTTTTCATTATAGTTTAGTTTTATTTAGTTTTAACTTTTTTTTTTCTCGAATTCAGTTAGTTTTAATTCATTTTAGAGCAGGTTTGTAGAAGCCAGTAATGCAATAACAACCAATAACGTAATAACGGCCGATAATGTAATAAATTTGCTATTTTTACAATGTAATAGGCCATTAACGTAATATCTGGCCAATAACATAATAAAAGTCCTGAACCGATAACGTAATAGCTTTTGGCCAATAACGTTATTGGCTCAGTTATTACATTTGCAAAAAATGTTTTTTTTTGCCAGGCCGATAATGTAATCATCGGCCATTAAGTTGTAACGTTACTGGTCAAAAGTTATTACGTTATCGGTTCAGGACTTTTATTACATTTTTAGGGCAGGTTTGTAGAAACCAATAATGCAATAACAACCGATAACGTAATAACGGCCGATAATGTAATAAATTTTCTATTTTTAAAATGTAATAGGCCAATAATGTAATATCTGGCCAATAACATAATAAAAGTCCCGAACTGATAACGTAATAGCTTTTGGCCAATAACATTATAACTTACTACGTTATTGATTCAGTTATTACATTTGCAAAAAAAATTTTTTTTACCAGGCCAATAATGTAATAATCGGCCATTAAGTTATAACGTTACTGGTCAAAAGTTATTATGTTATCAGTTCAGGAATTTTATTACATTTTTAGAGCAGGTTTGTAGAACGTAACTTACTCAGTTATTACATTTGCAAAGAATTTTTTTTTACCAGACCAATAATGTAATAACCAGCCAATAAGTTATAACGTTATTGGCCAAAAGTTACTACGTTATCAGTTCAGGACTTTTATTACGTTTTTAGAGCAGGTTTGTGGAAGCCAATAATGCGATAACAACCGATAACGTAATAACAGCCAATAATGTACTAAATTTGCTATTTTTAATATGTAATAGGCCAATGACGTAATATCTGGCCAATAACATAATAAAAGTCCTGAACCGATAATGTAATAGCTTTTGGCCAATAACATTATAACTTACTACATTATTGATTCAGTTATTACATTTGCAAAAAAAATTTTTTTTACCAGGCCGATAATGTAATAATCGGCCATTAAGTTATAACGTTACTGGTCAAACGTTATTACGTTATCGGTTCAGGACTTTTATTACGTTTTTAGAGCAGGTTTGCAGAAGCCAATAATGCAATAACAACCGATAACGTAATAACGGCCGATAATGTAATAAATTTGCTATTTTTAAAATGTAATAGGCTAATAACGTAATATCTGGCCAACAGCATAATAAAAGTCCTGAACCGATAACGTAATAGCTTTTGGCCAATAACGTTATAACTTATTACGTTATTGGCTCAGTTATTACATTTGCAAAGAATTTTTTTTTTTTACATGGCCAATAATGTAATAACCAGCCAATAAGGTATAACGTTATTGGCCAAAAGTTATTACGTTATCGGTTCAGGACTTTTATTACATTTTTAGGGCAGGTTTGTAGAAACCAATAATGCAATAACAACCGATAACGTAATAACGGCCGATAATGTAATAAATTTTCTATTTTTAAAATGTAATAGGCCAATAATGTAATATCTGGCCAATAACATAATAAAAGTCTTGAACCGATAACGTAATAGCTTTTGGCTAATAACGTTATAACTTACTACGTTATTGGCTCAGTTATTACATTTGCAAAGAATTTTTTTTTTACCAGGCCAATAATGTAATAATCGGCCATTAAGTTATAACGTTACTGGTCAAAAGTTATTACGTTATCGGTTCAGGACTTTTATTACGTTATTGGCCAGATGTTACGTTATTGGCTTATTACATTTTAAAAATGGCAAATTTATTATGTTATCGGCTGTTATTACGTTATCGGCTATTATTACATTATTGGCTTCTACAAGGTTTGCTAGTTTTGATTAATTTTTTTAATTTTCTAAATGTTTAGTTTTAGTTTAGTTTTAGTATTAACCCTTTCATGCATGAATTATGAAAAAAAAAAAAAATATATATATATATTGATTTTATTACTCAAAATTAGGCTAAAGTTGAAATGCATTTTGAAATTTTGAAAAATATGGTTTTATTAAGAAGATATTTAACCTCCTGAGACCCAGGAAAGTACAAGTTTGGGCTTTTTTTTAATTAAATAATTGCTTATATTGGAAACATCATGATGCAACAGTTTTTTCAGATGCCTTTTTTTTTTATTTTTATGGAATGTCATTTGCAATGGATAGTTTTTCTTTGTTTTTTGTTTTTTTTTTGTATAAAGCTGTGAAACTCTTGTCACAGAAAACCAGTAGTTAGGTATCAGCAGGTTAACTTTATGAGATCACAGACCCATCAAAATTCTAAAACTAAGATGATACTTTTTTTCATTGTACTGCTTAGGGTCTATAGAGACCGCCCCCATGTGGTTCGGAGAATATGGCCTTTATAACCCTTTGGAAAGTGAGCTTAAACTATGTGTCCATAAATGTGGACGTCATGCATGAAAGGGTTAATTTTAGTTTTGTCATATTTTTTTATTTTCTTCACCATTGTATTCCCATAAATCCCGTACAGGACTCTGCTGCTTTCTCCTAACTTTAGTCTCCATGTTTCCAGGATGACGACTGTAAACCACAAGTTAAATATGATTTGGTGCCAGCAGCTAAAATTGCTGGAGGGAAATAAATCGATTTCATATCAATCCGACATTGACAAAGACGAGAACTAAGGGAATTTTATCGACAATTTTTATACGTTTTAGTTTTGTACGCACACAATACAGTTTCAGCTAGTTATTGTGTTTTTCTTTAATTATAGTTTTTATTTATTTCAGTTAACAAAAATGTTTTTACAATTCTAGTTTTCGTCATTTCGTTAGTTTTCGTTAACGATAATAACCTTGAGTCCAAGTCACCTAAAAGAAGCCCACTCTGCTGCATAGTCCACTATGGCAGAGTGAAAAGCAGTCTGTGGTGGTTTAAGGCTCCAGACCAGAGAGAGGGGAAGCAGCTGCAGCTCCACTAGTGCCAGGATTGCATTTCTATCTCAACACATTGACAGAAAGTTCAACAATTACCCCTAGAGCCAGCCTCAAAATATGATTAGCATGGACCCGGATGATAATGGCTTTTACATGCAATTACACCAAAGGGGGAATTACCCGGTGTATGGGAATAATGTAGCTGGGGAATGAGACAATTGCTTTGCTAATGTCTGTTGTTGTTGGCAGACCGACTGGAAATTTGTTTATGATAAAGTCTTACATTGAAACGGGCTACGTCTGCAGTAAATCATGTGACGCCCTATATGCGCGGTGTGTATACATGTCGTTCAATTAATATCATCAGACAGTAGAAACACAGATGAGAAATGATGATCTGCAGAGAAGGAAGTGATCAGATGAAGCCTCGGGTAACGTCTCCAATGTTGACAGATGGGTGAGAACTAAGAGGAAGCAGAGGAGATGTGAGAATGAGTGGGATTATAGTGTTTATTTGAACCGATTGGAAGATGTAACAGCAAGTTAAGTCTCAATACTTCTGTGCTGTAAATGATTACGTGCCAGCACAGTGTTAATTTTATCATTTCAGAAGCTTTATATTTGTTTTAACTATTCAGTCGTGGAAAAAATGATTATATCTACAATCCAATACAGTGGTATCTTTAGCAGAACTGTTTATTAAACTCTTTGTTGTAATGCAGTTCCACTCTGTTTTAAATATAGTTGATAGAGTTGTATTATTATTATTATACAGTGGTGGGCTGTCAGGGCCTGCAAGGCCTTCTCTGCTGGCCTAAAAAAATATCTGAATCACAGACTGATGTTAATTATGTTTTGTCCATGAATACTTATTAAACTAAAATAGCACTAGACAGCGCAGACCCCCACCAAGGCAGATGTGCCCCCCCCCCCCCCCATCACCACCAAAATGTAATCATTTGTTCCTTGTGCCACCATCAACATTTCCTGAAAATTTCATCAAAATCCATCCATAACTTTTTGAGTTATCTTGCTAACTAGCCAACCAACAAACAAACAAACCCTGGCAAAAACATAACCTCCTTGGTCGAGGTATTAATTCCAAATCGTCTGTCCACTTCCTTTCATAGCTTTTCCTCTGGTTGTGCTGCTTCCACATGTGTATTTTCATATTAAAGCACTTAACCAATCACATTTCAGCCATCATTTGTTGCGAGGCAGGGTCAAAGTCAAAGACGTCTGCCTGGAGGCCTTCACAATCAGTTCTGCAGGCCCTCTAGCAAAACTAAGTCTCAATGAAACTGTTGCTTCAACCAATCAGATTTTGAGTTGGCAACACCAAGGCCCTCTAGCAGGCGTACGGTAATGTCAGTGTATTCACAGCCTGTGATTGGATAGTCAGAGAGCGTACTAGCCAAAGCTAGCAAACTGCATCTGTAGCGAGCTCCACTAACAGAAACATAGTCGTATTGGTTTAACAGCTGTTTAGCCAACCTACAATGGCTGAAGGAGGAGAAATGGATTTGGTTGCAGATTTATTGTCAAAGCCATTTTCAAAACGGACTTTTCAAGAAAAGCTGGACATTGTTAAGAAAGGTTGGACAATTCCGAAGCTAGGAAGCCGATCACAACAAGGAAAAGGATTTGTCCGTCACTTTCACTCCACTAACTACGACCGGTACCCCTGGTACACGGATAATCTACGACAGAGTAGTTGTACTCTTTTTGAGGAAAGAAAGGAGGGTGGATTTTGTGTACAAACAATCAGAATTTTTAGAGAGTAAAATGTTGCTATTTTCTTAAATAATACTGCAATTTTATGAGGTTATTATTGATGCTTTTTTCTGTGTGTCGCAGCTGTAGCTGCAGTAGGAGACTTGTGCACCCCGGGTTTGTTTATTCAGTAAAGGCATTTATTGTGGCTGCACAAGTTATCTGTCTCATGGAAAAAATTATTAGACCATCAAAAGTCATCAAAAACAATGGTAATGCAATCAAGTACTAACTCCTGTGTGTATCATGTGACTAAAACAGACAGAAAAGAAAATATGGAATGCCTAAAAGCACTGTTTTTGTCAGTACAATGCCATAGATATTGATCTAAGAACTGAAGTAATTTTGGTTATTATAAGGAAAACATGGAAAATGGATAGATATCAGCTCTGAAATTAAACTCTTATGAGCTTTTTTTGTTGTTGTCATTATATTTGTCCAAACAAATGTACCTTTAGTTGTACCAGGCATTAAAATGAACAAGAAATTGAAGGAGAGAAAAGGGTGGTCTAATAATTGTCTTATGAAGACAAATGTGAGCAGAAAAAAGTCCGATAAAAACAAAGCTGTTGTATGCACAAACTGGCCACTTTATTTGGTACATCTGATGAGCCGCTTGTTAATCCAAATATCTGTGCAATTCAGTGCATTTAGGCACGTAAACATATTCAAGATGGTGTGCTGAAGTTCTAACCGAGGATCAGAATGAGGAAGAAAGGTGAGTTAAGTGACTTTGACAATGGCATGTACTGGTGCCAGACAGGCTGGTCTGAGTATTTCAAAGCCTGCTAATGTACTTTTTTTTCATCCACAATTACCTCTAGGGTTTATAGAGAATGGTCCAAAAAAAAGGGAGAAATCATCCAGTGAGCTGCAGTTCTCTGGGTAAAAATGCCTTGTTGATGCCAGAGGTCAGAGGAGAACGGCCAGCCTGGTTTGAGCTGATATAAAGGTAACTGTAACTGAAATAACCACTGGTTATAACCGCGGTATGCAGAGGGGTATCTGTGAATGCACAACATGTCAGACCCTGAAGCACACTGGATACGGTAGTATATCCACTCACTGGCCACTACATTAGGTACACCCAGTAACAGAGTGGTGTACCTAATTAATTGGCCAGTGAATCGGTTAAGCAACATTTGCTAGAAGTAACCTCTATGTACTCTGCTAATGTTTATGTGAGATATTTAGTATTTTATTAACTGTAATAAATTGTCATTACAGTTAATAAAATACTAAATATCTCACATAAACATTAGTGTTGGACCATCCGCAGAGATGCGCACGCGAGGGGGCGGGGACTAGATTTTCCGCTTCAGTCAGCGGGGCGTGGAGCTTGTTTATTTTCAGCTGACGAGTTACTTCTGCAGCCATTATTCTAGGCGCACGTATTAATTTTCGCTCATTTTTTTATTGGCGCACCGTGCGATCGTAATCTCAAAAACAGTCGCACTACCGAAATTCTCAGGCGCATGCGACCGTAATTCAGTCGCAGTCACGAGCCCTGCTATATAGCACATTTAAAACAACCCAAAGTGGCCAAAGTGCTGTACAAAGATATAGGAAAAAATACAAGATATGATAAAACTAGTCAAAACATATAGATATGTAAGTTAAGACTTACTAAATAATGCACAATAATAGGATAAATAGCATTTAAAAACACAACCAGAAGTCAAAACAAATAAAAGTCACACACTTGTATTAAAAGCTAGTGCAAATTTGTGCGTCTTTTGTTTGTTTGCTTGTTTGTTTGTTTATTGTTTGGTCATGAAACAACAATCAGTACAGTACAGGGTTCATTGATGTAACAGTAAAAATAATATAACCCCCCCACCCCCAAAAAAAGGGTCAATCTTGGTGTTATGACCAAAAAAGGAATAGGCTGAAGCTAACAGCTTATTGGCCAACCCTTTGAATTATTATCAGCATTTATTACATTTAGCAGTTCTTTTCATATTAATTGTAGAGTAAAGGAAAAACAATAGTAGGTTCTCTTGGGGAACCACACTTACAGATCTTCTCTAAACCTTTTTATCATTTTATCTTTAAACATTGGTTTTGAATGCATGAAATGAACTACACATTCTTAATTCCTTTTCACAACAATTCCACAAATGTATACCTTTCACAGAAATACAGTTTTGTTTGGTATTTGTTCTCGCCCTTGTCTTTTTAAACATATCTGTGTTCCTAACTTCATAAATACTGTCTTGAGTTTTGAACAGCTTCTGGGAACAGCTTGACAGGAGATTATCATGAGCCTTAAACAGAAGAGGTGATTAAAAAGAAGAGCTGATTACAGATGTGTATAAATAGGAATAAAACAGAGGAATATGCCTGAAAATAAAATTATTCCAACTTTATGGACAACAGTGTAAAATAGAAATTGTTTTGCTGCGTTCTACAAAAACAAAATCTGCAGATCAAATATGCAAGACATAAAAATCCAACCCAATACAAAACAAACCATATGCAGATAATTTGAGGCAAAATAAGTCATTTGTGAGAAAGGTTGAGTCTGAGTTTGACGGCAGCTGACAGTTCTGTGAGAGAAAGTATGTCTTTTTGGACAGTGCCCTCCAAGAACATCTTTCTTTGTGACTTAACTTGATTTCCAGAATGTCCTGAAGCACCTCTGGGCGAGAACCGACAACAAAGAAGACCATCGCTCTTCTTCAGCAGCATAAATGTTGCACTGTGATGATGTTTCCAGCTGAGCTGAGAACATTACAGTATCCTATCTGTTAGGGCTATCAGAGAGCGCCCCCTGCAAAAGTACAGGCAGAAAAATAGACTTAAATAACAGCTTTTAATGTCATTACTAATCTTTAATGAATTAAAAGACCTCACCTTCTTGTTACACTATGGTTTATGATGAATGAGTCTGGCTTTATGAGTCATTAATGAATAATCATGACAAATAGTTGATGCTCTACAGAACTTTAATTCCAGTAAAAGTCGTCACTGATCAGGATCAGTAGTTATTAAAGCCGGAAGCGGCACTAAAAGGCCCTCACCACGGACATGTCCAATACAAATAAGTCCATTATTGGTGCTATGGGGCCAAATTTCTGTCCCTCCCACTGAATGGGTGTAGGCCTGGGAGATGGACAACTGATTCAAATTTGAGCTAAATCGGTGTTCGTATGTCCAAACTGATGCAATTTTTGTAAAGGAAAATTTGTAGGGGACGCTATAGTGCCAAATGTCAATGTCATCCGATGAAAGGGTGTAGGCCTGGGAGATTGAACGCAGATTCAATTTTGAGCCAAACTGGTGTTTGTATGTATGAACTGATGCAATTTTTGTAAAGGTAAATTTAATAGTTTATATATTATAAATACTGACTGTGAGGGAAAATAAAGCTTGAAAGAAACAAATCTGTTACACCTATTTGGTTTATTACAAGTTTGATGTTCAGTTCCATAATTATTGACTAAATTTATTGAATTTGATGTCTGCAGATTGGGAAATGTTTATTTAGTTATTTGTGACTTTTGTGACCCAAGTCATGGTCAAAAGTTTTAACAGTCACACAAATTTTATTTTCACAAGATTTGCTGATTTTGCGTTCTCATGTTCCAAAAGACCTTCATTGCCAAATAAATCACATTAATGCAAAGATACAGTCTTATCACTTTTGTTGACGACTGTATAGTGTTCAGTTCAACAGTTATCTGGTTTCTAGTGAAACATAATTAATAGAAAATCTGAATTTTTGAACACACATAATGTATTTTCATTATCTTATTAATTTTCTGGTGACCTTTAAAAATCCACTGTCGACTAATAATAACATTAAATCTCAGATCTTCATCACTGTTTATCTGTATATACTTGGTTTATCGTGATCCATGTTAAGTAATTTACTAGTAATCACTAAATCAAATTACAGGGAGCCATGTTGACACAAAATAAATCACTTTTTACTTATGACTTACAGAACATTTTTAGTGTTGAAAAGATGCTTAATCTTAGAATTTATCAAGAAAATGTGATTTATTGATTTATTGAACCTTTCTATTTACTGAATGCTGAAATCCTCCGAAAATTCACATCATTACTCAAAACCTTTTGGATCTTACCCACACACAATTATTATATTATATTACATTGTTGTTATTATTCAATGTGATCTTCTGCCTTGGATATCTTAAAGTTATAAATGAAAATCCAATTTTTGTTGTAATCATTGTTAGATGACGCTGGTATAAATGCTATTAATGAAAAAGGCATGTGTGAGTTTTAACTGTAAATTAATTATGGATTCACTATTTTGGAAGCAACAGGTCACTTCTTTCTGTCTTTTCTTATGTTATAATGTTTTGCTCATTATTTACATGGTTCATGATTTGGTCTCACAACTTAATTCTAGACATTTATGAATCTCTTATAAGGATAGGTGTTTTTTTTTTTCCGATAATTTCTTCTATTCTTACTGACGTATTTGTACACAGAACAGATAACTCATTACTGCACCTTAGTCCCTTTCACACCCATACATATATAGTATATATTTACTTCCATTTCCTATAAATTTGTATATATGTAAATTATGTTTTTTCCTGCTTTATCAGTTTATTCTTATATTATTTATTGCTTTTATCTCTTCGCACTTACTTTTTTTTTTTTTTGTATTTTTGCTAGTGTTTTTTCAAGAGTGTTTTTATATGCAACTGAGCTATTGTGACCAAGTAATTTCCCTTGTGGATCAATAAAGTTTGTCACAGTCTATGTCTAAGTAATGTCCCATGTGGTTAAAACTGACTTTGAATTTAACTGAACTGCCTCATATCCACTCTGCACGATCTGGAAAATACAAGCTTTGTGTAGATTTTATTTCGGCAGCTAATTCATATCATCCCTCCTCCCCCTCCCTCCCTCCTCTCTCTCTCTCCATTTCATTGTTTAGACTATCTGTGGATAAAATGCGTATGCAGCGCTGTGGCTGCTTACCACTGCCTGCCTCTTCAACTGCCCGGCCCGTCGGTGTTGGGTGACTCCTGCAGATCTGTGTGGCTTGTCCTGTTATAAACAGATGGCCTGGGCTCTGATGACTAGGTTCTGATCTCACCCAGATCCAGATCCAGGGTGCCAGATGAGATTTACAAACTCTGCAGAGGTGAGACAAGTGAAGTAGTTTGAAATACGGAGAATGTAAATAAAGGCTTAGCTTTGATTTCATGGGAGAAATGTCATGTAATCACATCCAAACAATGATGAGATCTAGAGTTAAGAACCGCTGGATTTGTCTGTGTGTACCCATGCACTAGAGATACAGAATATAGATTTAACAGGGTTAAGTCATCTGTTCAGGCAGTAGTTTAGTTTGTTTAACCAATACATGACTGGCTTTGATATAGAGTAAGAAATACCAGACTGATGTCATGAAATCGTGGTGTATGTCACACCAGTTCTTATGGCATTTGGTGTGATATACGTACGCATTTTCATCCTTTTGCATGTTATTTAACGCCATTTGATCACATGCCAATTTATGCCAAGATCTGTGGTTTTCATATCCGTAACCGTAAACCTACCACTAACCCTAACCTTAAACCCAGTGACGGCTGCTCGTCTTTCAGAGGGGAAGCTCATTGTCGGCTTACATCAAAAAAATTATCAAGTTATTTAAACATAACTTCGGCCCTCCGTTCCTTTTTAAGAAAATGCTCAGTGACCTTATCGTACCAAGTAGGCGTCTTTTCCAGGGACTTGAAAGCTAGTTCACTCCGACCTAGCCAACAGTATGATTGATTTAACGATCTACAAAACGATATTAAACTCGAACAAGAAATGATTAAATTATGGAACAGAAACAAGAAAATGTTGAAATTATGTTAAATTGAAACAAGGAAGTTCAATGAGTGTGTTTTATTTACAGTGCAAGAAATGAACGAGTAATTTCGCAGTGGTTTCTCTCTCCATTTCACAGCAGAATGTGTGACGGTATTAAACTGAACTGTGTCAGTGAAGGAGGAGATCTCAAAATAGCTGTCAATCAAATAGGTTCAGCCTTTCGACTGATCCTCCAATCAGCACGTGGAAGCTCAGCATCCAGCCCAGCTGAGCTCCGCCCACAGCTCCATTCACCCCCAGAGACGCTGAGTGTCCGGGGGCGGGACAACATCGTGGCATTTATCCAATTACTGTCCAGTTTTGAGGCAATGAAAAAAACTGTTCCACTCAGTCCTATTGAAGTGCACGGACGCTGAGTGTCTACGGACAAATGCACTGAGCAGAGATCGAATGAGAAAACAGCGCAACGGGAATGGATGAGAAGTGAACAACATCGAGTCTGTTGATTTGTGATAAAGCTGATTCTGAACGAACTCATCTGTGAGATGAACGTGTTCTAACACATTTGTAGTCAATGAAATGTCAACACAACCGTACATATTTAACCATTTAATTTTCGTAATTTTAGGGGAAGCCGAGCTTCCCTTGTTGTCTATGAGAAATCGCCCCTGCTTAAACCTATCCCTAACCCTAAACCTAACTCTAGCCCTAACCGTAAACCAAAACCTAACCTAAAAACCTAACCCTAAACCTTACCCTAACCTTAAACCTAACCCTAATCCTAATCCTAAACCTAACCTGAACCCTAACCTTAAACCGAACCCTAAACCTTACTCTAACCTTAAACGTAACCTTAAACCTAACCCTAACCGCTGATCACATGGTATTTGACACAGTGTGAACATACAGTACACGCAAAAGCTTATAATGCGTACAGATAACATGGCAATTAAAAGTCGTGTGTGTATTTAAGCAATTCTTGATATCTCGTTGAGAAAAACATACAGTGGTGGAAGAGTTCATCCCGTTTGTGATAATATCACATTTAGAATCACTCTGAAGTCACTGAACTCTGCCAAGTATCGTTTCATTCTCTAAACCCACACGCTCCCTTCTGCACGTGCTCCGTTCCATCAAGGTTGAAATTGGGTGTTTCACCCAGAAAATGAAACACATCCAGTACATGTCATGATGAAACTGTCAAGAATATGGTTTTGTTATTTCTTCCTCTTGTCAACACAAACAAAATAGAATTTGCATTTGTTTGAATCTGATAGGACCACAGCTTCTGAAATACAAGAAGGATTTTTCTGCACATATTTCTTGATAATATTTGAGATTCTGCAAAATTTTAAGGGTGTCCAGAAAGTATTTTTTTCCACTATTGTAACTGAAATAATATCAGGAGTTTTTGGTTTGTTAGTTAGTTTTTATTACAGTAGTAATAGTTGCTTAATAATTCTGTTATTTAAGTTTCATCTGAAAATGCACAAATGAAAAATGAAATATAGGTTGAACAAAAGAAAAAAAAGGTTGTAGGTGCATTAATGGGTCAAAAAACACAAAATGTAAATGAGTTTAAAAGAATAATTTTTTTTTGTTTGTTTGTTTGTTTTATAACCTAAGTGCATTATGGGATGCTAATCAAGATGATCATGTGACAACAAATGCCTTTAAGTGTGGTTGAAAAGAAAAAGAAAATGCAAATAAAATAATAGACTAAATTACATAATAATAATAATAATAATAATAATAATAATAATAATAATAATGAAGACAGTTTTCTCATTTATGAGGCATTAAAAATAGTCATTTCACACAGACAGTATGTTTATATTTATGTTGCTTATCTATGACTAGGCAATGACTGTATCAGTAGTTACTAAAAAACAAATTAAAACAATAAAAACATTGGTTATTTGATTTTCTGCTTAAAATATGAACGTCATACTTGAAGAAAGGGGTGTTTTTTTGTTCTTCATAGTCAAAAAAGGGTGAGAAATACAACATTGTTACACAGAATATAATTAGAATTAGGGCAAAGGTTGTTTTGGTTGTAACTTTATCTCAGACTCCATCAGGCCTTCCTTTCATTATTTAATGAAAACACATTATTATTGCACATAATAGAAATGAAAACCCACAACATCCTCTACATTCACCTTTGAAATCCACCCAGTATTTCATGGTGGGACCAGCAACTAGCTTTAAAGTAACAGACAACATTCAGTTAGGATCCAGTGTTGATTCTGTTCACATGCTCCTGGTGTGGACGCTGAAATGCAGCGGCTCAGTGTGAATACTGTTCATCAGTTGAATACATTTGAACAGCTGTGGCCAAAGCTTTTAGGAATGGCACCAGTTTTGTTTTCACAAAATTCAGTGCCTGTATTTTTTAATAAGAAAAATCCCATGCATTACATCATTGAAGGTACACTGAAGAACAATTAGAGTAGGTTTTAAAGACTTTTATTGAGAAATAAATCACATTCAAGCAAATAATCTGTGTCACTCCCAAAAAGTTTCACTGTGACTGTATTTAGATGGATGTTTGACCATTCAAATGTAAATGATGCTGGATTAAACACAATAAATATGTTTTTCAATCCTTTTATTCACACACCAACATCCTCAGCCTTGAAAATGACCATACCAAAATATGATCTTAGTGATAAAAAATGCATTTGAAGACAAAAATGTGTAAAATTGTAGTTCATGCTGCCATTTTTTCTTTAGACCGTTTTTCCAGTCTAATGAAAAATAGGAGACTGAACTACAATTGTACACATTTTTGTCTTCAAATGCATTTTTACCCCGCCCCCTGAAGGGGAGGCAAGGGGTATATATATATATATATATATATATATATATATATATATATATATATTTTATTTTATTTTATTTTTTATTCGGTTTGTTTGTTTCTTAGTTCGTTTGTTTGTTTGTTTGTCAACACTTTAGCAGCAAAACTATTGGTTGAGTTCATACCAAATTAGGTTTATAGATTGTCAGTGACCCAGAATAGATGTCACTACATTTTGGAAAAAGTAGGTCAAAGTTTCAGTTTTTTATGAATTGTTTTACATCTTTTTTTCCCCCATTTACTTATAATGGGTGAAATTTCACATATTTATATCAACAAAACTATTGAATTCATACCAAATTAGGTTTAAAGATTGTCACTGACCCAGAATAGATCTGATTACATTTTGGAAAAAGTAGGTCAAAGTTAAAAAAAATTTTATGCATTTTTAAAATCGGTTTTTCCTCCCATTTACTTATAATGGGTGAAATTTCATATGTCTATAAAAACAAAAATTCTGTTTACATTTACTTCAAACTTGGCACATATATAGAGGCAACTGATATGCTGTCATCAGCACACACATAGACATGATGACATCAGCTGGATCGATGCCAAAATAAGCTACAATACGTGTGAGGGGCGGGGTTTGTTGTGCCTGGAACCACTTGTTTCTTTGTTTTTTTGGTTTTTTTTTTTCTTTCTTTGTTTGTTAACACTTTAGCAGCAAAACTGTGGGTTGAATTCATACCAAATTGGGTTTATAGATTGCCAGTGACCCAGAATAGATGTGACACCAGTAGCATTCAAATGTAAATTATGGCCTCTGCTGTGAGGTGTTACCCCCCACCCCTACCCCACCCCTCCATATGCCCTACCTCTGGTGTTACGTTTCCGGCAGTTTAAGCCAGTGAACTTCTCTGTAAAGTCAAATTAATTACCGGGAATCATTGAAGTTGGCAGGTATTTATGGGGCCGATAATCCGGTTTTTCATGCAGTGATACATGCAAAGGGCAAGGGTTTGTTGAGCCTGGCACCACTTGTTTATCACTAAGATCATATTTACCTCTGCCAAGGAGGTTATGTTTTTGCTGGCGTTGGTTTGTTTGTTCGTCTGTCTGTCTGTCTGTCTGTCTGTGCGTGTGCAAGATAACTCAAAAAGTTATGGACGGATTTGGATGAAAATTTCAGGAAATGTTGATACTGGCTCAAGGAACAAATGATTAAATTTTGGTGGTGATTAGGGGGCACTGATCTGCCTTGGCAGAGGTCTGTGCTCTCCAAGTGCTTTTCTAGTTTGATTTTGATATTTTGTAATCAAAACCAACGGTGGTGCAGTGAAATATTACATGTGCGACTATTTTTTTTTGGCCTGGGCAGTATATTAAAAAACAAACTCGGAGAGCGCAGACCTCCGCCAAGACAGATCTGCCCCCCCACCACCACCACCTCCCGATCACCACCAAAATTTAATCATTTCTTCCTTGTACCAGTGTCAACATTTCCTGGAGGTAAAAATTGTTCTAAAAATGCATTTGAAGACTAAATCAAACCTTAAACACAGACCTTTCTGAAACCGAATCCAATGGTCTGCTCAGACACTGAGCGTCCAACTCTTGTCCTAATTTTAATATTAAGCACATTACCAGTTCTTATTATGGAGAAATTTCTTTCCAAATTTCCTTTAAAGGTTTTCCTGGTCTGAGGGGAATATTCCTCCAGTGGAAATGTCTTAAGGGAGTCTGAACCATGCCAGTAACTCTGTGATACTGTATTTGGGTACGAGGTGTTTGGAGCAGAACCTGAACGTCCACCTTCCTCCACATACTTTACAGGCTGACACTATTCTTCCGTCTTATGATGTCAGTCTGAGATCAGTGCCTGTTTTGTGGACTTCGGCGTTCCAAGTGGGATGAAGCGATCATCCCTGTAGGTTCTCTGCTCCGACGGCTTAGGAGCTCGACGAGGAACAGCCAATCACGGTCAAAGCCGCTTAATACAATGAAAATATTCCTCCCCGTCGCTCCACCTTGCTTTGCAGACGGAGGACAGAGGAAGACGGGGGGGGATTTGGAGGGTTTGTGCGGATTGTATTTGATCAGACTGGACCTTTACTAGGATCTTTCCTCACTTTTTCCATACGTAGAGGCTGAGGCGCTAGCGGACCATCACATCGTTACAAGGGCTTTGATAGCCATAGCTGGGTTATAAGGGAAAGTAGGCAAGGTGCCCTGAGTGTGTCTGTGTGCGTCTCATCTGCCAGGCTGGACCTTCTCAGTCTGCAGAGGTGTAGTCCAAGATGAAATAGAAGATTTTGTCAACATTTGTCTTGCAATTTAACTTTCTTAACCTTTCATACCCTCTTAGTCATGCGATTTTTCTCACTCGTCTTTGTTGACCCGAAATAATCCAAAACATATTTTCCATTCAAGGCATAGAGTTAATTCAGAAAGTGGTTGGTTTATAGTCTCATGTTATATTGTTTTTTATGGCCTGTGGGTAAAATTGTTGCTGATACTCCTATTTCTTTGCTTTAGACTGTTTTTTTTCCACTTAATTCATTAGTCTCTCTATTGTATTGTATGTTCTTGTATTCTATATTCTTGCCTATCGACTATATCAAGTTCCAAACCTTATAACCTAAGAACCACTCAGCCAAAACTAATCAATGGCACCTCATTTGAAAGGTAATAACCTCTACTTTCAGATTTTTTTTTAAGTATGTGGCTAAAATACAACCTGATTTACATACATTAGTCCCATTAGCTCCAATTGCTATGCAGGTAATTTTTTCTCAAATTAAAATCAATCAATCAAATTTGATTTATGTAGCGCCAAATCATAACAAAAGTTATCTCATGACATTTTATATATAGAGCTGGTCATAACCAAACTCTTAACCCTGTAAACCTGGAACCATTAAATAAATGAAAGAAAATTCCACTTCTTTGAAACTGGAGCCTTTACTGGTCCATCTAAACAACCAAAACATTTTGGTATCAATTTCAATATCAATTTCCATGTATGTCTTTCAATTTTGTATCATATTTGATAACTCAGGTCTCAATGCTCAAATACAATTATTTTTGAGCAAACAAAAACATAATATAATACAATTATATGTCTAACAAATTGTTAATTCCTTTCAAAATTGTCAAAGTTCTTCCTCCTTCCTCATTAATTTAATCTTGTACTTTCACTGGAAAGGCCTCTGGTGAATGAATTCCTCCCCCTGGTGGATTATCTGTGTATTGCATGTATCTAATTGTATACATCAGGTTTTTCAAGAGAAAAAAAAAAAAAATCACACTGATCATGTGGAGGGCTTCAAAACTCATGTATCAAATATGATACATTTGGCGTTATAGGGTTAAATCTCTTCTTAAAACCCACCTGTTTCCCTTGGCCTTTTACCACTCTTGCAATGTTGACATTTTGTGTTTATATTTTAACTTGTTTTATTTATTTGATTTTATTGTTTCCTAATGCTTTTGTTTTGTTTTTTATTGTGCTTTTAGCCTTCTGTACAGTACTTAGGTCCACTGTGGTTGTTTTCAAATGCTTTATAAATAAAGTTGGATTGGACTGGTTGGAAGACAGATGCAAAGAATCTAAGCTTTCTGTAACAGAATACCACAGTTTTATTGCACTGCAAAAATCTAAATCTTACCAAGTGTATTTTTCTCATTTCTAGTCCAAATATCTCATCACACTTAAAATGAGACATAATCACCTAAAGAGTAACTTTTCAGTGAGATATAAGAACTGATTTTTTGACAATAGATCTGGAAAATCTTATTTCAAGAAATCTTACCAAGACAATTTTCACTTGTTCCATTGGCAGATTTTTTTTACTTGAATTAAGCCAAAAAAAATCTTGAATTAAGCAAAAAAAAAATAAAAAAAAAAATTTGAATTAAGAAAAAAAAAAAAAGAATTAAGCAAAAAAAAAAACAAAAAAAAAAAAAAAAAAAGAATTAAGCAATAAATAAATAAACAAACTGGAATTAAGCAAAAAATCTCCCAATGGAACAAGTGAAAATTATCTTGGTATCTCATTTATACCTGTGCATTACAGATTGGATCTACAAAGGCACAAAATATTTAGTAACTGGCAGAATATTATTAAAATTTTAGAGCTTAGAATTTAATTATTCTGCTATTATTATTATTATTATTATTATTATTATTATTATTATTATTATTCATTATTCACCATATAAAACTTATAAACCAACATTATGCACTCCTGTTTTGTCGACATTTAATAAACATCAGTAAAGCCGTAAGTATAAGATCAGTGTTGACCCCCTTTGCTCATTTTGTCACAATACAGATGAAACATTAGCTCATTAGTTTTGGGAATGTTCTGTCAAATTTTTTGGTGTGATATCAATCTCTTTTTTAAATAGAAAGCTGAATATTTCTTTAAACTTCAAAATTGAAGATATTTTATTTGGTTTCTTTGTTAATGATCTGCCTGCTAAGAAATTGTTTATTCTTAATCTCATTTCCTTATTATCCAGATTTCATGTACATGCTAGCAAATTTGTCAATCAGAAACCCAGCTTTGTGGTCTTTAAATCTGACTTAAAATCCTACCTAGACACACTTCACTTTTGCACTAACCCTAAAGCTGTGAAGACTAAGCCTTTTGTAACGAATTTAAGTTGTAATTTTTTAATGTTTTTTAATTATTATTATTATTATTATTATTATTATTATTATTATGTTCTTGTTTATTTCTTTACTTTTATTTATTTAACCCTTTCATGCAATTATGAGAACCTTGGTCCCAATATTTGTGTGTTTTTATTGCTCTTTAGGCATGAAAAAACCATGCGATTTAGTTTTTTTTTTTTTTTTTTTTTTTTTTTTTTAAGGAGTTACAAAACTGTCCACTCAGCCGGACCCCATGCATTTAATTTTTCAAGCAAAGAGAACATGTTTTTAAAACCTAATATCAGAAAGTGATATGGAAAAGCATGCAATAAAAACATTTTTAATGCTACTAATCAGATGTTTTCCCACATTTTAACACACTCTAATACAGTTATTATTCATTTCATGACGATAATATGCAAAAAAAAAAAAACTGTTTTGTTTGTTGATTTACACTAAAACATGTGTCACTGCAGATCAGGTTTATCAAGAACAGCATAATTACAGTAACGGTATGAAATGCACTGTATGGGATGATGCTGTGTTGGCTGATATGGAACTAAAACAATAAAACCCATGAATATATAAGAGAACAGTTGTAGAATAGCTGTCCACTGTAGTGACCTCTGTGCATGAAAGGGTTAATTTACTTACCTATATATGTATTTATATTTAATGTCTTCCTGCCTCACCTCGAGCATTATGTTTTCTCCATGCCATGTTCTGTTCTATTGGTATATGGTATTATGCAAATAAAGTATAAATAAATAAATAAATAAATAAATAAATAAATAAATAAATAAATAAATAAATAAATAAATAAATATCAGTGAAGTTTAGCGCAGATGTCCAAATGGAAAAGGGACTAGTGTCACATGGAAGTTTGGTTGTTTAATACAGTTAGACCGAGATAAAAAAAAAAGCAAAAACAATCCAGTATTCGGTTTTGTTTGCTGAATAAACCTAGGGGAGTTGCACTGAGATCAACACTAGCATAAATCAACTGTAACACAAGATAGTGTTGGCGTTGTCGTAAACTTCAAAGCTTGTCAGAATCAATAATCCTTCCCCAGCACATAAAGTCGACTTCTGCAGAATATACCGTAACATATATCACAACTTGAATGCAAAGCGCCCCATGCATGTACATACAGTATAAGAGCACATGTAGTCAGACATGTGATCAATAAAGCAAAAAGGCTTTTATTGGCCCTAAATGTTAGGCTTGTTCCTCCAGTGGCCCACTAAAATGCTGTATTAACAACGTAATGTCTCCATTAGGACTAAGTGTCATCTTACAGAATCAATACGGACATGTCTGACAGTCCCCACCGGTCTGTCTGTCTGTCTGTGTCTGTCTTTGTGTCCCTGCTAACTGCTCATGTCATTAGTGCATTACAGCCGCCACTTCCCTGAACTGTTTGGACGGCTGTAACTGGAGAGGAAGTCCAAATCAGAGAGCGTGAAAGCCCGGCCTTTGCTGCTTGGCTTGTTGTTGTCGTTTTTCCCTCTTACGACAATCAGAGGAAGTCCAAAGGTTTTAGCGTTTCTCACCGTGGAATAAGCTCCATCCGGTTCCTGAGGGTTCTCAGTGGACCCGCAAAAGTCTTTTTTATGGAGAGACATTCGTGTCTTTATTCATCAACTAAACGGAATAGATTTGCAACCAAAAAAGGGATTAAAAAAAATAAAATAAAAAATTAATTATATATTTACATAAACATGTACTTATACATAAAGAACCACACAGACACAATATATATTTAAAAAAAACAAATTATACAACAAACCTATTAAACCCCCCAAAAAAGAGAGAAAAAAGCAACTCAACAAAAAAACAAGATAAAATAATATTATCAACTCCTCTGCCACAAAAAGGGATTTTTTTTTTTTTATTATACATTTACATAAACATGTACTTGTACGTAAGGAACCACACAGACACAATATATAAAAAAAATAACAAACAAATTCTACAACAAACCTATTAAACCCCCCCAAAAAAGACAGAAAAAAAAACAACTCCACAAAAAAAACCAAAAAACAAGATAAATAATATTGTCAACTCCTCTTTACCAAAAAAAGAGATTTTTTAAAAAAAATTTAAATCATACATTTACATAAACATGTATTTATACATAAGGAACAACAAGGACACAATATATATAAAAACATAACAAACAAATTATGCAACAAACCTACAAACCTATTAAACCCCCAAAAAAGAGAGAAAAAAAAACAACTCCACAAACAAAATCGGGACAAATATTGTCAACTCCTCTTTACCAAAAAAGGTATTTTTTTTATTTTAAATTATACATTTACATAAACATGTACTTATACATAAGGAACCACACAGACACAATATACATATAAAAAATAACAAATTATACAACACACCTGTTAAACCCCCAAAAAAGAGAGAAAAAAACAACTCAAAAAAAAAAAAAAAGATAAATAATATTGTCAACTCCTCTTTACCAAAAAAGTTTTTTTTTTTTTTCATTTTAAATTATACATTTACATAAACATGTACTTATACATAAGGAACCACACAGACACAATATAAAAAAAAAAACAAATTATAGAACAAACCTATTAAATCCCACAAAAAGAGAGAAGAGAAAAAAAAAACAAACAAAAAAAAACCCAACAACAAGATAAATAATATTATCAACTCCTATTTACAGAGCATTGTAAAGAGGAGTTCATAATATTATTTACCAAAAAAGAGATTTGAGAGGAAAAGACAGTAAGTAGCAATAAAAAAAAAAGATCCTTTTGCTTATAAATCAGTCATCTTTGCTTGTGAGTGAAAAACTCTTGTTGGAGCCAGGTCAAACCCACCAATAGAAACTCTTCTCTCCTCCATCAGCCCCGCCCCGTTGGCCCCGCCCATTAAATGCAGTTAAATTTGCAAGCAAAACTTCTGAAGTCGCAAGCAAAAAGTTTTTAACTCACAAGCAAAGACGACTGATTTATAAGCAAAATGATCTTTTTTTTTTTTTTTTTTTTTTTTATTGCCACTTACTGTCTTTTGCTCTCAAAACTCTTTTTTGGTTGCAAATCTATTCTTCGTAATTGCAAATCCATTCTTTTTGATTGATGAATAAAGAAACAAATTTCTCTCCATACTTTTTTATATTTACTCTTTTCAGGTGTTCACTAAGTCTTGCAAAAAACAGAAAAAAAAAACATGTGGACCTTTGCCAAGCTTTGGCATTTGGACTACCGGTGTGTTTTATATCAAATGAGTGAAGAACTGTACAATAAAAGTAACACGTGAACAAAGATTGGCACACTCATGCATCCCTACACACACACACACACACACACACACACACACACACACAGTAACACAATAAGGTCCCCATGAAAGCAGCGCTGAGATCTAAGGAGACCTAACCAAGTTTGACAGTCAACAGCCCTATTAAAGCAGGCCCTGCTGCACACAAACGCAGCAGTAATTGTAAATGTCAGGCAGAATTAACACAAAAATAAATAGCTTTACTTCCCTTATGTGAATATACGAGAGTAGGAGAGAGGAGGAAACATTACAGCAGTGACTTAACCCTTTATTGGACGACTGACTATTTTCGGTAATTTATACTTACATTACAAGACAGTGACAGCAACAGTTACAGTGAGGATTAGATATCTTCAAAAAAAAAAAAAAAAGATTCAGGATGACGATGAGGGAAGGTTGTATCTCTGTGAAGGGAATCAGCTTATGGAACAACTTAAAGCTCATCAGATCTGTCAAACCTCCATCATATCCTCAGTATCACAAATCTGCAAGGTTATAATCGTTTTGGATTTTTAATTATAGTTTAGTTTTAATTAGTTTTGACTTTTTTTTCTCTTATTCAGTTAGTTTTAATTAGTTTTTAGAGCAGGTTTGTTAGTTTTTATTAATTATCATTTTTTTCTGAATGCTTAGTTTTAGTTTAGTTTAGTTTTAATATTAGTTTTAGTTATTTCATATATTTTATGTTCCTCATCATCCTATTCAAAGAAATTAGTGAGGCGCGGATATGGGTTACCCTGGACACTTTACTTGGGGGTCGGGTTAGGGCGGCTCATGGACTGAGCAGAGACACAATGTACCGTACAATGTATAAATTCCCTATAGCAGGTTGAGGGGGGGTGCAATCCATACACAACGTCACATACGTGAAACAATGCGAAGATGTGCAAAGCATGACAGGAGATGCACAAAGCAGCCAGCAGTGAAAGCAGATAGAAACATATATAAACCAGCTAACCAGCAGTTAAAGCAGATAGAAACATATATAAACCAGCTAACCAGCAGTTAAAGCAGATAGGAACATATATAACCAGCTAACCAGCAGTTAAAGCAGATAGAAACATATTATAAACCAGCTAACCAGCAGTTAAAGCAGATAGGAACATATATAACCAGCTAACCAGCAGTTAAACCAGATAGGAACATATTATAACCCAGCTAACCAGCAGTTAAACCAGATAGGAACATATTATAAACCAGCTAACCAGCAGTTAAAGCAGATAGGAACATATATAACCAGCTAACCAGCAGTTAAACCAGATAGGAACATATATAACCCAGCTAACCAGCAGTTAAAGCAGATAGGAACATATATAAACCAGCTAACCAGCAGTTAAAGCAGATAGAAACATATATAAACCAGCTAACCAGCAGTTAAAGCAGATACAAACATATTATAAACCAGCCAACCAGCAGTTAAAGCAGATAGGAACATATATAACCCAGCCAACCAGCAGTTAAACCAGATAGGAACATATATAAACCAGCTAACCAGCAGTTAAAGCAGATAGAAACATATATAACCCAGCTAACCAGCAGTTAAAGCAGATAGAAACATATTATAACCCAGCTAACCAGCAGTTAAAGCAGATAGGAACATATATAACCCAGCTAACCAGCAGTTAAAGCAGATAGAAACATATTATAACCCAGCTAACCAGCAGTTAAAGCAGATAGGAACATATATAACCAGCTAACCAGCAGTTAAAGCAGATAGGAACATATATAACCCAGCTAACCAGCAGTTAAACCAGATAGGAACCTATTATAAACCAGCTAACCAGCAGTTAAAGCAGATACAAACATATTATAAACCAGCTAACCAGCAGTTAAAGTAGATAGGAACCTATTATAAACCAGCTAACCAGCAGTTAAAGCAGATACAAACATATTATAAACCAGCTAACCAGCAGTTAAAGCAGATAGGAACATATATAACCCAGCTAACCAGCAGTTAAACCAGATAGGAACCTATTATAAACCAGCTAACCAGCAGTTAAAGCAGATACAAACATATATAAACCAGCTAACCAGCAGTTAAAGTAGATAGGAACATATTATAAACCAGCTAACCAGCAGTTAAACCAGATATGAACATATTATAACCCAGCTAACCAGCAGTTAAAGCAGACAGAAACATATACAAACCACTTATAAACATATATAACCCAGTTCCTCATCAGTAAACCACACCTTAGCAGATATCTCATATCTTAATCATCTCCAGTTCCATTATTAGCTAACTTTGCTTCAGTTCAGTTCAGCTAGCTGTAGCTAGTAACATCAAACGTTTTTTAACATTCTAACAGGTTCCATACCTCTGTAATTGGATTAGTTTTCATCCTCCTCTTTTCTCCTCTTCTAAACTGTGCAGTTCAGGGCTTGGAAGGCCTTTTCATGGAGACAAACTCTCCAGTTTTAACCTGGATGCTAGTTCAACACTGACTCTGTCCTTTAGCTCTGCTCTGTCTCTGTCACTCACGCGCACACACACGGTACGCCAAAAAAAAAAAAAAAAACCCGACCCATGTATCACTACAGTAAACCCCAGACAGGACTGTGCTGCTGTGTCCCAACTTTAGTCCGTATGTTCCAGGTAGAGTGGGGACCAGAAGACCACTGGAAACCACCAGTGACCAGACATGACAGACTGTGAAGTGTCGTATGGTGTCACCAGCTCAAACTGCTGGAGCCAAATAAATTAATTTCACATCAATCCGACACTGACAAAGACGAAAACGAAGGGAATTGTATCCATAATTTTTATACGTTTTAGTTAGTTTTGTAAGCTCACGATACAGTTTCAGTTAGTTATCGTTTTTTTCTTTTAATTAGAGTTTTTATTTATTTCAGTTAACGAAAATGTTTTTTCAATTTTAGTTTTCGTCATTTCGTTCGTTTTTGTTAACGATAATAACCTTGCAAATCTGTAAGCCTTTCTGTCATTACTCACCTGAATCTCTTGCGTTACGGTGAACAATTTATTAGTGCGATCCAAGAAAAACAAACCATGTGTTTGCAAACAGAGCTGGGAGGTCACTCGGGCATCTTTGGAATTTTGTTGCAATGTGCATTGTGGGAAACAGAGGTTCGCGCAGCCGCCTGACAGCAGCAGCTGCTACAGACACGACACGGAAACGGCAGGAGCTCCCTTTCTTCTATGCATATTTTCTGCGTTTCAGCCGTTTCCGCGCGTTTGTTGCTTTTTCATGTCGCGGCCAGGCGGCTGCGCGAACCTCTGTTTCCCATAATGCGCGTCGCGACAAAATTCCGCAGATGCCCGAGTTACTTCCCAGCTCTGTTTGTAAACACATGGTTTGTTTATAGTGGATGGCACTGAGAAACTGTTCACCGTAACGCAAGAGATTCAGGTGAGTCATGACAGAAAGACTTATGGATTTGTAATTCTGAGGATATGACTGAGGTTTGACAGATCTGATGAAAAATTGGTCACGAAAGTCTCCCGCACCTTTAAATGATAAAACAAAGGCAATTAACCCTTTCATGCATGAATTATGAGAACCTTAATCAAGATTTTTTTACTGAGTGTTTTTATTCTTCTTTAGACATGAAAAAAAGAATGCAATTGATCTTTTTTTTTTTTTTTATGAACCTATTTTTCATGCAGTTCCAAAAATGTCCACTCACCTGGACACCACGCATTTAATTTTGGAAGTAAAGAAACATGTATTTACTGATATTGTGTGAAAACCATGAAATAAAACATTTTTAATGCTGCTAATCTGTTGTTGTCTCACATTTTAGCATACTCTAATACTAGTCATTACTCACTTCATGGAGATATTATGCAAAATAATAATAAAAAAAAAACTTTTAATTGCAGTTTAATAACGATAACAAGCAATTAACTTACACTCAAACATGTTACCGCGGATCAAGTTTATCTAGAATAGCAAATTTACAGTAATGGTATGAATTTCAGTGTTTAGGATGATGCATAAGTGTCCACTGTTTTGGCTGATATGGAAGTAAAACAACAAAATACATGAATATACAAGAGAACAGCTGGAGAAAAGCTGTCCACTGTAGTGACTACTATGCATGAAAGGGTTAAATCAAATAACACATTTAAAAAGTCAATCAAATTTGAGTGAATGAATTGAATGAATTTCAGATTATTTCTATGAGTGAACTATAAAAGTTTACCACCCCAGTCAGTCATCAGGCAGATGCATACTGTAAAGCACAGGTGTCAAACATAAGGCCCACGGGCCAAAACGGGCCCGCCAAAGGGTCCAAACTGGCCCACAGGAGGAATTTGTGAAATGCAGAAATAACACTAAAGATACTAACAACACTGGTCTACAAGGAAAATGCTTCCAGAATAAAAGTAATGAAATTTTACCACATGAGAGTCACTGATAAAGAAAAGTCAAGTCAAAAATGCTGGTTGGCTGAACTTTCCAAGATACAGCCTTGGGTCAAAATGTGAAATTCAAGAATTAACGAGACAATGGGTTTGACTCAAAAGGAATATTTGTCTCAGAGCTACAAGATCTACTTCAAAACATTGTCTGCACATTAGAATACATTCACTTTACACGTTCTATTTAGTGGAAGATTTATAAAACTATTATATAAATGTACATAAACCAATATACAGGGTGGGGAAGCAAAATTTACAATATTTTGAGGCAGGGATTGAAAGACAATGTATGACCAGTTAGTTTATTGAAAGTCATGAGAATTTATTTGCCACAAGAAAATGGACATAATAGAAAATGTTTTTATTCTATGTGTCCTCCTTCTTTCTCAATAACTGCCTTTCACACGCTTCCTGAAACTTGCGCAAGTGTTCCTCAAATATTCGGGTGACAACTTCTCCCATTCTTCTTTAATAGTATCTTCCAGACTTTCTGGAAATAGTTTTGCTCATAGTCATTCTCTTCTTTCCATTATAAACAGTCTTTATGGACACTCCAACTATTTTTGAAATCTCCTTTGGTGTGACGAGTGCATTCAGCAAATCACACACTCTTTGACGTTTGCTTTCCTGATTACTCATATGGGCAAAAGTTTCTGAAAAGGTATGGATAATAGTGTTAGGTATGATTATGACATCAATATATGTTTGGTTTCAAAACAATTGACGTAGTGCCTGCTGAGAAAAAACAACTAAATGTTCATTGTAAATTTTGCTTCCCCACCCTTTATACCTTGAAAACATCAGCAAACCTGCACATTTGTCATTTATTTTCCAATTAATCTTATTAAAATACGTAACATTTAGCACATTTAATGTCTGAAGCAAATCATTTCTAAAAAATTGTAGACCAGTACAATCAAGGGTATTAAAACCATTTTAGTTTAGGTTCCACATACAGACCAATTTAATTTAAAATGGGTTAGACCGGTAAAATACTATTATAATAACATAATAGCCTATAAATAAGGACAACTCCATTTTTTTCTTTGTTTAGTAGAAAAAGTAAAATTGCATGAACATGTTTACATTTAGAAACTATCCTTTCACAACAAATGGAATAATATGAACAAATATGAAATGTCTTTAGAAAACTCAGTGTAATTTTACCAGTATTGTGCCTGTTATTAAATGTTTGGTGGATTTGTAGATCCACTGTGATCTATCAGTTGTATTTTACATGTGTAAATGATAAACAGAAGCATAATATTGTTAACATTGCACTTGTATTTCTTAAGACATTTCAGATTATTCTTCATATTATTCAGATTTTTAATGAAACTTTGTAGATGTAAACATAATCATAATGTAATTTAAATTTTTTCCACTGTTGGTCCGACCCATTTCAGATCATATTGGTCTGAATGTGGAACTGAACTCAAATGAGTTTCCCACCCCTGCTGTAATGTGTGTTCTGTAGAATTTTAATCTTAAAGGGAATGTGATCCAGGCTCAGATGCATCAAATTAAATATTGTAACTGTAAAAACAGATCACCCATGTGGACCATGTAACATTTATGGCTTTTCAACAGCGTACATTTACCGTGCCATTATACGTGTATTTTCCCTTATTCTCTTCCTCTGCATGATCGCATTGCAAATGAAAATGAGTCATGATGAAAGGTCTAACCCAGAGTTGGACTCTTCTTCTACATTCCAGCAGAAGTAGTGTGGTATGACCGACTGACTGACAGACGGACTGATGGACCGGTTGGCTGGGCGACAGATGGACTGTGGTAAAATCTGAACTGGATTATTTTGTGAAGGAAAAGAAGGAAAAAGAGGGCGGAAAGGACTGTTTTAATGTCTCCTCTGCTTTCATGGAAACATGAAAGAAAAGAGAAATTAAATATAGACAGAAAAAGATAGAAAAAGTCAGAAAAAGACAGAGAAAGGCAGAAAAGGCAGAGAAAGATAAAAAGACAGAGAAAGTAAGAAAAAGACAGAGAAAGTCAGAAAAAGACCGAAAAAGAAAAAGACAGAGAAAGTCTAGAAAAGTCAGAAAAAGACAGAAAAAGTCAGAAAAAGAGAGAAAGACAGAAAAGACAGAAAAAGTCAGAAAAGACAAAAAGTCAGAAAAAGACACAAAAAGTCAGATAAAGACAGAAAAAGACACAAAAAGTCAGATAAAGACAGAAAAAGACAGAGAAAGGGAGAAAAAGATGGAAAAAGTCAGAAAAAGAGAGAAAGTCAGGAAAAGAAAAAGTCAGATAAAAGTCAGAAAAAGATAGAAAAAGTCAGATAAAGACAGAAAAGGTTAGAAAAAGTCAGAAAAAGAGGGAAAGTCAGAAAAAGACAGAGAAAGTCAGAAAAAGACAGAAAAGTTAGAAAAAGTCAGAAAAAAAACAGAAAAGTTAGAAAAAGTCAGAAAAAAAGACAGAAAAAGTCAGAAAAAGACAGAGAAAGTCAGACAAAGTCAGAAAAAAAGAGAAAGTCAGAAAAAGTCAGGAAAAGAGAAAAAACAGAAAGTCAGAAAAAGACAGAAAAAGTCAGAAAAAGAGAAAGACAGAAAATGACAGAAAAAGTCAGGAAAAGAAAAAAAAATAGGAAAAGTCACAAAAAGTTAGAAAAAGTCAGAAAAAAGACAGAAAGTCAGAGAAAGTCAGACAAAGTCCTCCAGACCATGTGACAGACATGTTTGTGGGTAGAAGTGCTGATGCATGCAGATGCTTCAGACTCACTTCTGTCTGTATGTGCTGTTGGTTGTTGTGTCTGTGCTGTTTGTTGTTGTGTCTGTGCTGTTGGTTGTTGTGTCTGTGCTGTTTGTTGTTGTCTGTGCTGTTGATTGTTGTCTGCGCTGTTGGTTGTTGTGTCTGTGCTGTTTGTTGTTGTGTCTGTGCTGTTGGTTGTTGTGTCTGTGCTGTTTGTTGTTGTGTCTGCGCTGTTGGTTGTTGTTGTCTGTGCTGTTGGTTGTGTCTGTGCTGTTGGTTGTTGTTGTCTGTGCTGTTTGTTGTTGTGTCTGTGCTGTTTGTTGTTGTGTCTGTGCTGTTGGTTGTTGTCTGTGCTGTTTGTTGTTGTGTCTGTGCTGTTGGTTGTTGTGTCTGTGCTGTTTGTTGTTGTGTCTGCGCTGTTGGTTGTTGTGTCTGTGCTGTTTGTTGTTGTGTCTGTGCTGTTGGTTGTTGTGTCTGCGCTGTTGGTTGTTGTGTCTGTGCTGTTGGTTGTTGTGTCTGTGCTGTTTGTTGTTGTGTCTGTGCTGTTTGTTGTTGTTGTGTCTGTGCTGTTGGTTGTTGTGTCTGCGCTGTTGGTTGTTGTGTCTGTGCTGTTGGTTGTTGTGTCTGTACTGTTGGTTGTTGTGTCTGCGCTGTTGATTGTTGTGTCTGTGCTGTTTGTTGTTGTGTCTGTGCTGTTGGTTGTGTCTGTGCTGTTGGTTGTTGTGTCTGTGCTGTTTGTTGTTGTGTCTGTGCTGTTTGTTGTTGTGTCTGTGCTGTTGGTTGTGTCTGTGCTGTTGGTTGTTGTGTCTGTGCTGTTGGTTGTTGTTGTGTCTGTGCTGTTGGTTGTTGTTGTCTGTGCTGTTGGTTGTTGTGTCTGTGCTGTTTGTTGTTGTGTCTGTACTGTTTGTTGTTGTGTCTGTGCTGTTGGTTGTTGTGTCTGTGCTGTTTGTTGTTGTGTCTGTGCTGTTGGTTGTTGTTGTCTGTGCTGTTTGTTGTTGTGTCTGTGCTGTTGGTTGTTGTTGTCTGTGCTGTTTGTTGTTGTGTCTGTGCTGTTGGTTGTTGTTGTCTGTGCTGTTTGTTGTTGTGTCTGTGCTCTTTGTTGTTGTGTCTGTGCTGTTTGTTGTTGTCTGTGCTGTTTGTTGTTGTGTCTGTGCTGTTGGTTGTTGTTGTCTGTGCTGTTGGTTGTGTCTGTGCTGTTGGTTGTTGTCTGTGCTGTTTGTTGTTGTGTCTGTGCTGTTGGTTGTTGTGTCTGTGCTGTTGGTTGTTGTGTCTGTGCTGTTGGTTGTGTCTGTGCTGTTTGTTGTTGTCTGTGCTGTTTGTTGTTGTGTCTGTGCTGTTGGTTGTTGTTGTCTGTGCTGTTGGTTGTGTCTGTGCTGTTGGTTGTTGTCTGTGCTGTTTGTTGTTGTGTCTGTGCTGTTGGTTGTTGTCTGTGCTGTTTGTTGTTGTGTCTGTGCTGTTGGTTGTTGTGTCTGTGCTGTTGGTTGTTGTGTCTGTGCTGTTGGTTGTTGTGTCTGTGCTGTTGGTTGTTGTGTGTGCTGTTGGTTGTTGTGTCTGTGCTGTTGGTTGTTGTGTCTGTGCTGTTGGTTGTTGTCTGTGTTGTGTGTCAGTTTCCCACAGCTCTGTTCTGTCAGATCTGCTGTTGGATCCACTGCTCTGTTAGATCAGGGTTCTCGGCCAGAGTTTGGGTTCGGATTAGTTTATAATTGTTGTGGGAGGAACAGTCTGCCTTTCATATTCAACATTCACAACTGAACATTTTCCCTTACGCCTGAACTCAGATCAGCACAAAGAAATAAAAACGACTGACAAAACAACACATTCTACACATACATGAACACTTTTACCCTTAATGTTTCATATTTAACCTCTCACTTGTTACTGTAGCTTGTAACTGACTAGTGTGAAGACACTTATATTCATTTTTGCCTCCACCAGGTTCTGTTTTTGCTGGCGTTGGTTTGTCTGTCTGTCCGTGTGCAAGATAACTCAAAATGTTATGGACGGATTTGGATGAAAATTTCAGGAAATGTTGATACTGGCATGAGGAACAAATGATTAAATTTTGGTTTTGACCGGGGGGGCAAGGCAAGGCACTGATCTTCCTCGGCGGAAGTCTGCACTCTCCTAGTGCTTTTCTAGTATTATATATGTTTTATTGTTTCTACCAGCTTTCTCTTTGTACTGAGAATGTCATGTTCCTGCAGATGTATTCTTTTCTCTCTTTAATAATTTAATAACATAACAAATTTTTGTTATTATAACTAATTGTAACTAGTATTTTCCCAATAAATACTCTTCTTAAAGATCATTTTCACATCAGCAAACTTTTTACTGGCCAGTAAAGTGGCATTCATTTTTGCAAGGTCCATTTTTTATTTTCACAGGTTGTTACAAATCCCAAAATAAAATAAGATAAAATTACATTTAATTACATTTAATTTAATTTGATTTCATTTAATTCAAAGAAAACAGTGGGTCTGTTGTTTTCCTTGTATTTAAAATTGCAGTGCTATGATACATGAAATATAACAAGTAAACTGACATGACAATATGACAAATACCTGAACGCGTTTTTTCAGGATTTGGATTTATTAACCGTCTCAGCAACTGATTTTCACATAAGTCTTGAAACAACAGTATTCTTCTTCTTCTTATTCTTATTATTATTATTATAATTAGGGACCGAGCCGAAAGGTAAGGCCCTCTCACACAGTGAATAATACAAAATGTCTATTACATAACTTCTTTTCATTTTTATGACCAAACACTTTCTCACAGACACACATGCTCACACAATAGGGTTTTTCCAAAATACCTTAAATGTGGTACATCATCACTTTAATGCTCAATTATTCAT